>NC_054744.1:43111701-43411701 GCF_018143015.1 Lytechinus variegatus | reverse complement strand
TCTTTCCTTTTTTATTCTTTCTTTTCTCGTTCATTCTCTATTTACTCTCTTTCTTCTATTATTTCAAAAATCTTTTTCTTTCTTCTTTCCATTAATTTTTTTTCTTTTTTTTACATTCCATCATCATTTTTCCTGCTTTTTAGTTTTCCCTTTTCATTTTTTTTCTTTGAATTTACATTTCTTTCCTTTTATCTTTCTTTAGTCTTTGCTTTAACTTTCCTTTCATTTTTTCTCTCTTATCTCTATCTTTCTTTCTCTTTATTTCTTTGCTTCATTTTCCTTCTAAATCTTTATTTTGTCCTTTTCTTGGTTGTTTTCACCCTTAAAGTTCCATTCCTTTTCTTTATTTTTTCCTTCATTTTTTCTTCCTCACTTTATGATTGATAATCGTTAATTAATTTCTACCTCGTTTTTCTTTCTATTTTTCATTCTTTTTTTTTTCTTTCTCTTAAATTTTCATTTTCTTTTAGGTTCTTTTTGCTTGCTTTCTGTTGTTTATACTCTTTTTTTTCACTATCTTCTGCATTGTTCCTCTCATTTTTTTAATTTCTGCTTCATTCTGACCCTTTTCTCATTTCTGTCTTCTTATACCTACCTACACTTTCTTTCTTTCTTTCTGTTTTATTCTTTAATACTAGTAGGTCTGCTTTATTTATTTTTTTCTTTAATCTCTTTCTTTATTTTGTGCACGTGTCTCGAACTGATAATCAGTCATTACATATAAAATGCCTATTTTGCGAATGTGCCAAGAACAGTGTACGCACAGCACCCACATTATTCTCTTGACATAAGGAACACTTATTTATTGCCTTAATTGGTTAAACTGCCAATAAAGAAAGTGCATTTATTTTAAATTTTTAATAAAAAATGGGCATGTTGAAAAAAGATAAGATTGAACTTTGAAGAGGGCAGTCCTTGCAGAGATAAGAACGCATTAAAAAGATTTTTAGAATACCGATTTGGCATTTTGCAATGATTTAAGTATCTTCTTACATCAATGACTGAGATAAGATAAAAGATAACAACAAACAAAGATAAGAACGTTTGCATTTGCAGAATACCACCCCAGCACATTTTTAAACACGCGGGACTACGTACACAGCCTTTCGGGTCAGACATTCATGCAAATAAAAACATGTTTTATTTCTATTCTTTTCTCGAAAATGCTTATGCTTTCAAATAATAATTACTGGATAGATCAAATTGGCATGCCATCAAATTAAATGTTCAGAGCTGCATAGCAAATTAAATCTAAAGAATGAAAAAGAAAATATCACCTTGTGCCAACTGCGGACTGGACGATGGAGGCTGCCATCTTGATTTGTGCGATTATAGTCTTTAGAGCCTAGACCCAGTTAGCTAGTTTGCATAGCTAAGGGCAAACGCATTTTCATCGATGAAAATCTTTCTTTGCCTGTCTCTCTTTCAGTCATTCCAAATCAGTTTATATTTCCCTATCTTATCAGTTCTTCATCACATAAATCCTTTCTTTCTTTGTCTTTACGTACTTAACGGGTCAATAAAACCCCAGAAAATTATCTTAGGCCACTGAGATTATTTGAATTGTTAAGAAAAAAAAACGAATATATCACAAATGATGCTTGGTACACTGAGAATTCAGAGTACCGAAAAACTTGTTAAAATGTTAGCCCCTCTTGTTAGAACTATTTTCTCTTTAATCACATATATCGTCGATCAACAACCTTATATCGATTTTTCTTCTTACATGTATTAAATGTTTGTTTTGTTCGTTTTTTCATAGAAAAAAAAGAATGCTGCATGAATATACAAAAAATGATTGAAAAAAAAGGGGGGGAAATAATAATAATATTAATGAATAAAAATGTTACCCCACTTTTTATACAGTGAGTGGCAAAAATAGTCAATCATGACTTATTGCCAAATAAAAACAAGGAATGGAATGGATGGATGATGCAAGACGAGGGCCGGAAGTGCAATCCCGGGCTTTTATGGTGTAGTCGGGCGCAGCTCACGCAGCTGCCACGGCACCTCACCTTAATTTTTTAATTAGGCCTAGTGCCTATATCTGTATTAAGCATTTATGACGCATGCTTTGCCAGAGTTTTTATTTGGCAAAAGGGAGTTCTCTACAAGTGGCACGGAGCAACTACCCACTGGTGGATGTTTCATAAAGCTGTTTCAGTGTTGAAGTTAAAAGGATGGTCCAGGCTGGAGATATTCATATATCAATAAATTTATAAAGTAAAATTAACAAGGCAAATTGATGAAAATGTGATCAAAATCAGATAACAAATAAGAAAGGTTTTATTAAATTTTAAAGATTTGCATTATCAAATTGAAATAGTTCATGCATGTCTATGAATATTCATCAAATGGGCTGATGATGTCATATCCCCACTTTTTCTTTTGCATTTCATTATATGTAATTAGGTTTATTCAAATATTTTCTACTATACTAAAACAATTGGATTGACAACTGATTAAGTACATTAGTTATTTATTGCCGCAACTTATTTCATCATGGAGACACATCATTTACACATGTATATTGAATAATGAAACATTTATGATTTCATGTAAAAGCAAGGAAAAGGAAAGTGGGGATGTGACATCATCAGCTCACCTAATGAATATTCATCACAATGTGCATATTACTTTTTTCAAAAAAGATTGATAAAATTTTAAATTAAATAACTTTGTTACTTGTTATCCCTACTCAAAATAGTTGGGGGGACACAATATCAAATGTCCCCCCTGCTATGTATTTTAGTTTGAGATGACCTTACTTTTGGGATAACCTTTTTTTTTGCTTGTCAAATTTTTTTTTTTTAAATTACCTTAAATTTGGGGTGATAACTTTTTTTTTGCTTGTCAAATTTCAAATTTCATAGCCCCTTGTCCCCCTTACCTTTTGGGAGAGATTTCCGACCCTGTCTGATTTTGATGAAATTTTCATCATTTTGCTCTGTGTATTTTACTATTTATTTAGATATATTTTCAGCCTGGACCATCCCTTTAATAAAGAAAAAGGAAAAGAAAAAAGAACTTTCTTCCTTTCATTTCCAAAAGCATTGAAATGGGCAAAAATAACATTTTTCCAAATTGCCTATAGGTATGTGCAAATTGGGGCAAGTCTTTCAAAGTGATTTTTTTCATTGTTCAGATTATTACCTGGTACAACACACAGTGGCATAAACTAGCCCCTAAAATGAGGGGACAAGATATAGATAGGGAGTATAGGCAGGCCTGAAAGGGAAATAGAGGGGTGGGCTACTAAGAATGTACAAAGTATTTTCAGAGAAAACCCAACTTGACTACACTGTACAGACGATGCTCATAAACATTCAACTTCATTTAATGCATCTTTATTTCATTTAACAGCTTTTAGCATTCTGTTTCAATATACTTTTTTTTGCACATAGCAAGTGACAAATTACAACATACCATTCAAGTTTTGTGTTACAATATAATTTACAAAAAGTTGAGAAAATATTTTTTTCACATGGCACTGATGCCTATACTTATTTCTTCAAACAGAACTACATGTACACATCATTAACAAAAGATATAAATAGGTACTATGCAAATACATGGACCACCTCTTCAACATTTCCCATTGGCTGCACTAAATAACATGAATAAATTAGGAAGTGTAGAAATTGAAATCCATTCTCTTTTTAGCTAAAAACATTAAGAACTTCAATTTATTTATTTTTTAATGAAACTGGGTTGAGAAACAAATTTTCAGCTTTGACACCTAAAATGAATAAGAACTGATTGATGAAGAGTGGTATTTGTCGATTACTATAATTTCTTTTTTTTTTGGGGGGGGTCACTAGATGAAGACATATCTGTAAAGTATCATAATTCATTTTTATTATGAGCATGATTGAAATATATGTACTTGTTACATCATTATTTAAGAAACTAATTCAATAAATGCTTTTATTAGAGAGCCACACATTACGTTGCCTTGATGTATCAGCTCTGTCAGCTGCAAAAATATCAATAAATTGGTAGATATCATCTGAAATGACAAGAAAAGAAGGCCAAACCTAAATCTATGTAATGTTTGGGAGATTAGATTCTCATCACTAAGTCTAGCAATCTAAACATCTTTGTTGAACTATATATTTCACATTGATGGCTTTAATGTTTTTGAATGCCCAGACATATCCCAAGAGGCTTTCATGATCATAAAAGCATTACATACAGCTGAATTCATGTTATAAAATATCATATCACACTTTTTTTTTGTTAATTTCTAATACCACAAGTACACATATTCTAGGCTTTAAATTAGATTATGAGCTCCATGAAATGTAGAAATCTTCATTAGAGGGTGATGATTAATCTCAATTTTCAATGGAATACAACCCTGTCTTAAATTTCATGAGTGAGAAGAACTATTATGATTATAAGGTATCTTTGAAATATAGATACTCGGCATTACAAAAAATCTGTTTCAAAATCAATGAATTCAAAGGCGATAAAAGATTTTTGTCATTTTGTGCCATCATACCAAGAAAGAATGTTGGTCAAAACAGAGAATATTCATGAAAGAAATGAAAGAAAGATAATTAAGAAGCATACATTTTAAACTATCCATCAGTAGTAGTCCATACTCTCTGATAAAGAACAGTTTTAGATTTGTTAACAACTCCTGCTGTATCCCTTTTTTTGGAAAATATGATGTTACAGCTTAATCATACACATGAAAGATTTTTTTTTTTTTTTTTTGGGGGGGGGGCAATAGGCATGTTACAGAAGTTGCATCACATATCTAAGGCTTCCTATTATTTCAAAAAGATGAATCTTGACAAAGTTTTTTTATGGATGTGTAGAACAGGATGAAGGAAATCAACTCCAAAATATATACAACGAAATCACACACAATAGATCACAATACACAAAACATTTCCTCGATAGTTACACTACTGAACTTTGGCAAAAAAGACTAAATAAGTTTGTGTAAAATCATCTACAGCATCCTTCATTTGAATGTTATACAGCGCTCTTCAACATATGTTGAAAAGGTGGGTTAGGCATGGATCTATTTGAAAATTAATGTAAGGTTCACATCTGTTTCACATATTAGGAAGATTATGTTCTTGGTATTATATTATTACCCTGGCTGTAGCTGAGCCAATTATAAAAAATTGAAATACTGTAATTTGACAATGAATCACTGGATATTACAACACCATATATTACAACACCATGGACCGTATGATAATTAACTTCATTGACACTCAAACTGGAAACAAATCAAGAGCATGAACTGTAACCAATGCAATTAAAACATGTACCTATAGACAAAGGAAAGATATACATGTATCTCAATAACTGAAGATAATGATGTGTTTATAATTTTAAATTAAGAATATAAATAAGTAAAACAAAATAATGCTCAGCAAAAAACTGCTTCATAGCACAAAATACCAATTTTATGAGGCATTTCTTTGAGATTCTCCCATTTCGATGGTATTCTAAAGCAAAAGGCAACTTACAACGTATATAGATATTTCAGAATAAATTAAGGGGAAAAAAGATACATTGTTCTGTATACCATGTGTGGCATACAATTTATTTTTCCTATAATTTCTGTATCTGAATACAGTCAGAGAGTAGAGCAATAAATAGAGGAAAGATAAACAAAAAAATGATGAATACATAATTTGTCTCTTTCCTAACGATTCACAGAAATAATCTATTCTATAATGTATCAAGATACTTACAGCATAATGATACAAGTATTACACTTGCTAAATTGAAATAGGAGAAGGGAATGAATGAGAAATGGGAAAGTTGGAGTTCTCTAAAGGATAAATGTGAGAGAGTAAACTTCAGGAAAATAGTAAACCAATATGGATACCAATGGGTACTCCATAACCAAGTCTTGTTAAGGACAGTAGATCATACGTAGAGACCCTTTTTCTTTTGCTACTTCTCTGGGATGGCCACCAATAGTGAATTGCAATTTCCATGTGTACAAAATCGATATTGTTTACCAACCACTAGTAGCCTACAGGATACGTATGCGCTTACCTGATGATTATGAAAGTGCCGCTCAACACCATTTCAACAAAAGGAGACAAAATTGCTCTATTGTTTGCTTTTTTTCTGACACTTCGTGTATTTTATCTAAAGTTTACCAAGAATAGAATGGTTCTGTAATGAAATGATCTTGAATGGTTCTGTATTGAAATGATCTTGAATGATTCTGTATTGAAATGATCTTGAATGGTTCTGTACTGAAATGATCTTTATGCCTTGAATGGTTCTCATTTTCCAATAAAAAGATTTACAATCACTTATTACTTGCTACACTTTATTATGGTGTCTTCTTGCTTTGTCTTGAAGAAGTGTTTTAATTTCGTAATTTTGAATAAATAGATATACAGCTGCTCTACCACCATTTCTAAACTTCCATCTTGGTGTATAATGTTTACATTTGTTAACACAAAGATGCACAACCACCCTTCTTGCTACATTCACTTTTGGTGGAACCGTCTACTTGCTAAAGATTACCAAGTCCTGTACGGTTCTGTAAAGAAATAACATCTTGATGTATTTTACTTATAACACAAAGAACCACGACTGCCCTACTTGTTACACACACTCATTGCGCAAGGGTCCACTTTCAGTGCATTGCTGTAATACAAGAATGGTGAGGGTTTTTTTGGAAGGCTTAGATTGTCATGATGCATTGGCTGTGCATGTCCCAGGGGCTGGTGAGGATTCACGGAGTGCTGAAAAGTCAACAGATTTACTTCTCCTGTGTGCAGGAATCTCCTCAATCGAAGGAAGAGGACTGGCAATATTCAGGGCAGATCTAAAGGACGGAGAGAAAACAAGTTTTAAAAAACTGGATTCCCTTGAAGATACATAATAAAAAATTAAACATGATAAATAATCGATAAAGCAATATTGACTGGCCTCGGGGCGATACGACATATATCGCCCAAACTAGATTTATATCGCCCGAGTCGTAGACGAGGGTGATATCAATTTAGTGAGGGCGATATATGTCCTTTCGCCCCCAGGCCAGTCAATATTGCTATTATTAACCAAATCAGACATCTAGAGCCAAATCGTTAAAATTTAGATATTTTAAATTTTTAGAATGAGAATCTAGTTTCTCATGTTGAGCAGACTGGGCTTCTGAACTTTACCATTGTGACGTAATTGAAATGACGCGTCCCTGGCCTAGGGACGCAGTATCCAGCGTTGTCTCAACTTCATTACCATTATGACGTATAGCACTGCGCGGTTCAAGGACGCGTACAAAACGCGTAGAATACCCGGATGTTAGAGCTGCCTTTTATTGCCCGCCACATTTCCACGCATTTTCTCATTGACTTTCTTGAGCGGGCAATAAATTGGGCCCGTGGATAAACAATTGGAATTTTATTGACCGGCCATTCGATCCCAGTATTAAGCAGGCAACAATGTTTCAAAGTTGCCCTGCTCAGATGTCTGATACGGTTAATAATTCACTATAACAATGCTTTTGAAAGAAAATACAAATACACTAACCTGCTGATTGATAAACATCAAAACCATAAATTAATCAAAACTATTCTTTATCATTTTCCTTTGTCCTAACCTTGGTTTACAAACTGCATCACAAATTTTCAAGAAAAATCCTTTCAAGAAGGTCACACATATAGTGGGTTGGATGTACATGTACACATTTAATACTGATTTGCACTAATGTCAATACTTACACCTAGTGGCTTTATGTCAAATTTCAATTACATATCACCAACACTGAAAAGTACTCCAATAATCAATTTCTACATGCCCTTACTTGATTTAAACATCAAAACAAAATAAAAAGGTTGCCAACCAAAACAAAGAACTAAAATGTGCTGAATGGGCTACTCTAACAAAATATTAAGTAAATGTGAAGATTGTAGTCCTACCTGTTGTGTTTCATGTGGCTTTTTACAAGGTGACCAGCTGCCAGAGCAGACATGAGTGAGAGTTCACCTGCCATGACTGTAGCACATATGATCCTAGCCAGCTGAGAGGCATTCAAACCCGACCCATGAACATTGGATCCTTTCACATCCATCATCTGTTAATCAAAGCAAAAAATAGAAAAATTGTAAGTATTACAACACAAATGATAATGGACCATTGGCAAGAGAATCGTCATGTTTGGATTCATCACACATGGTCTATCCCTGTCTTGTCTACAACCAGGAATTACGACCCAAACCATGAACGTTGATTGCTTTTACATCCACTATCTGTTAATTGGAGAAAAATCACCAACAAAGCTGAAATGAGAATTGTAAATTGCCACTTGGTCTAACAAACCTTGTCTTATACCTATTTGGTCTCATCCAACAGTCTAATTTGATCCACAGCAGGTCCATTTACCACTGATCATTATCTGACCGATCTGAACTAGGAATCCTACAGTCATTCTTATGTAGTCTTACATCTTATTACCCCCCCCCCCCTCCTATGTAACATCATCTGTCTCACCTGGAGGCATGCTGACTGTAACCCTCCCACCGTCCCTAGCTCAATGGATCGGATGGCATGGTACAGCTCATATACAGATCTTCACCTTTAGCCTTCTTCCCCCTTCTATATATCAAGTATCATCTATCTCACCTGGAGGCATGCTGACTGTGGAGGTAAGACTGTACCCCCTCCTACCATTCCTCGCTCAATGGATGGCATGGTACAGCTCATGTATAGGTCTTCACCTTTACCCCCCCCCCCACTTCTTCCCCCTTCTATGTATGTAACATCATCTATCTCACCTGAAGGCATGCTGACTGTGGAGGTAAGACTGTACCCCCTCCTACCGTTCCTAGCTCAATGGATGGCATGGTACAGCTCATGTATAGGTCTTCACCTTTGGGTCCTCTCGTCTCCATTAGGGTCATGCAATTAGAACTGGCAATGTTCTGGGCTGCATCCTATATAACACATCAAATATATTTGAGGCATTAGTTTAATGGTGGAAATATGTTTACTGCATATAGCTTTCTGAGTAGGAATAGGTATCCAGGTCCTTGTTTTTAGTCCTTCTTGAAAGGAATAATGGTGTAAAAATAATGATTATTACATAAATCAATGTCAATATCAACAATATAAACCTAATGTACCATGAATTTATCTGCAAAAACTTTTTTGACAATGACAAGAACTCTGATGTATAATGAGTTGTCAACATAAGTGGAACCATTTGAATCAACAAGTATGAACAGTGACTGCTGAGCGTTTTCATGTTATACATCTGAACATGCCTTTTTAGACAAGACTGACTGTCATCCCATACATACCTGTCCTGTTGCAATGTAGATGGCTGTGACAATGTTAGCTGCATGTGCATTGAAGCCTCCTATACTACCAGCCATGGCTGAGCCAACAAGGTTCTTGTGGATGTTGAGGTCTACCAAAGCTGATGCACTTGTCTTCAGAACCTGCAAGAGATTATATAATAAATGGAACAATTTTAGCAATTGTTTACTACCCATGTATCAAATCTCACCAGAACTCCTTAAGTTTATAAAAATTCCTATTCATTTATATTTTTTTAAGAGGGAGTGCGTATAGGATTGTGTTGACCCTCGTTTGACTCGGCTAGTGTCACAAGGGTAGGTATTTATAAAAACATGCATATGTTTGTCTGGTTTGATTGAAGAAAGCAAACAAAAACAAATGACTTTAATTGAAGGGATAAAGAGGTTACAGTGAGTTTAGTTATCTCAATTATATATCTCAATGATATTTACATGTATAATACTTAATAATAAAACTTGTGTCCACAATTTTTCCAACATGCATTTTTTTTAACCTCAATGTTTCGTACAAACAGATTCTGATGGATTGGAAAAAAATATCCTGAGTGCCATCTGGAAAGGCTAAACAGGGGGTCTCTAATGCTTGTCAAACATCTTACCTGCTTGACAATGTGTGCTGGAACAGTAGCTTCACAGACAACTGACTTTCCTCGTCCTTCAATCCAATTAATGGCTGCAACCTTCTTATCTGTGCAGTAGTTTCCACTCAAGCTCATGATCTCTAATTCAGGGAACACCGTCTGAAGAGCATGAAGTGCTTGCTCAGTGCCCTGTGAATACCAAAAAAGAATGGAATAAATTTTGATTGGCTGTCGTGGAAAATTGGATAGACTTGACTACATTTGGTATAACATTTGTTCAACTGAGAATGTGATATATAGGCAGATCTATCAGAGAAGTCAATATCTAAGATATCTAACTCCCAATCAACTACATCTGATGATGTTAGATAATGACAACGATATACAATAGAAATATTTAGAATGTTTGTCCCTAAATGTTTACAGATTACCTACCTTTTGTATTGGAATCAGAGTACATCAATAATCATCAAGAGTGCAGTGATCAATCTGGACATTATAACTCGTTCCATAAAATGCCAAAAATTACAAACTCTGATGAGGAACATGTCTGTGACAAGAAATCTCCTATCCCATGTTTCTTTGGACAAGGCCCCGAAGGTATACTTCAAGCCATTAAGATATACTTGACATAGACATTAGCATAATAATGCCTCAGGTAAGTACCTTCAAAGGACAAAGATTGAACATTAAGTTCTCTGTGATACTTGTGAGAAAAGATGCCTACCTTTGATACCATGTTCATGCCCATAGCATCACCAGTCTTAGCCTTGAACCTAAGGAACATGTAGCGACCAGCTAGAGCTGTCTGGATACTCTGCAGTTTGGCAAAACGGCTTGTCGACTCAAACTTCTCTTTGACGGCAGCAAAGTTCTCTGGGACCTCTAGCCATTCTTTGATGGCTCTGAAACATTGAGGGGGAAAACACAATATTAGATCAATACTGTTTTGCGATCAGGTAATTACATGATATTTCTAGCAAACATCCACATAATTTTGTTCAATTAACTTTATGTTAAATAAATATTCCCATTATAAACAATTATATTTACAAAAAGAATGTGATGGATTTGTTATGCTGTGGCTTAGCTACTGAACAACATGAAAATTTAACACCCCTTCCACGCTTATGAAATAAATGGAACATACAAATTTTCAGAACAGGGTAGGTATCAAACTCAACTTTATCACAGGAAATACCAGTTTAGTGTTGCAAACTGGACACCAATAAATCAAGCTTGTATCAATAATGAGTTGTCAATCTCTTAAAGTTACCATTGTTACAAGTAAGTGACAGGCGTTCATCAAATAATCAAAAACAAAAAACTTTTAGTTGCCAATTAGCGCTGCATTGTACTTTCTTTGAACTGTACCTCTGAATTAATATTTTTTAAAATAAAATGTGATTTCTAACCAAAGCATGAATTTCTTACCCTGCTTCCTTTGCACTTGGTAACCTGACCAATGGTCCTCTAGTCATACCATCACCAATCAAGATACTGTGAATACCACCAGCAGACTGCATAAAGACAAACAAAAACAGTATGAATGTGATCACTTGCTACATTATGCAACATCAGTAACCACTAAGGGGTAAATTCAGCAGCCGAAATGTTTCTATTCTTAACCTTTGGCCCTTTTTTTATCATTTGAAGTTATATATTGTTGTTTTATATTTCTTTGCATAAATGGCTATGGTGAAAATACAGTTTTACATAAATGGCTATGGTAAATCAAAATTTCACATAAATGGTGTAATAAAAATTGTATACATGGCTAAAATAATTACAAAATTTTGTAGAGATGGCAATCCTTAAATGAAATTTAGAATCCTAAATCTAAATTGAAAACATGTATCTATGTTTCCGGTAATTTCTACATTATGTATTAACAAAGAGGATATAATTATCTAAAAAGATATTTCTACTGGGCTAATGAAAATAAAACAAAAATGAGAATCTGATTTAGCTCACGAACAAGCCACCAGTTTTGTGTAACTCACAACCACCTTAATGGAACACCCACATGTTATCTTTAATGATTGCCCAGTGACCTATCCATGATACACTACTCACTCTAAGAGCTCTGCATCCTCTGTTTGTACTTGCAACCAAACATCCTTCAGTCGTTGCCATGGGAACTTGAAATTCTTTTCCATCAAGAAGGAGAGGTCCAGCCACGCCCACTGGTACGGGCATGTAACCAATCACATTCTCACAACATGCTCCTGATACCTGCAGAAAAAAATAGAACAGAACAAAATACAAGTATACATTCAGGTCTTGATTCCTATACAATTAATATTAAAGAAACAATTCATCCAACTTCCATGGAAATAACCTCTTTTGGTATAAAGATACCACATTATGATTTTTTTGTTTGAATGTTGTTTCATTCATATAAGGTTATCATCATATATACATGGAGATATGTTAGTTAATTTTCATGGATGCCTTTTATTCAAGTTTTGACAAAAACTGTACTTGAACTTATGATGCTTTCAGGGTTATAATACTACCATGGTGCACACTGCAAATATATATATTATGCTACCTTTATGTGCCACTTTGTAAATTGTGCAAAGGATATGGGAAATTTAATAAGAGATGGATTCATTAAAAGGAATGGAGAGGGTGGGGGTATTTACAAATGAATAAGAACTGGAATGTGCACATCATATTTGAATTCATGTATGCCATTTTGTGAAATCATTGTTCAGGCTGTGTGTAATATTCATTCACACAATACGCAGAATAGGAACAACAAAATAGCAAACAAAAGAGATTAGTTTGTCAGGGAGTAGGAAGGAACTTACAAATGAATAGTCATAGCTTGTGAATGGTAGTTTCTCCAAGGCATCTGTGATCGGTAAGAGTTTAGAGATGATCTGTCTCCTGACAGACACGCCCCTCTCAGGGTTAGCTAAGATGTTCTCGAGCTTGTAGGCAGGGATGTGTTTAGCATCAACCAAGAGCTGGATCTCTTCATCAGTTAGTTCATCTGGTCCTTTCTGGAAGGTTAAGTGAATATATGGAATCAAATAGGACAGTTGGTTGGTTTAGTTCTAGCCCTTGTTATACATTTTTTTTTAGTATGGCTTCAATCCTTGTTTTGTGGATACATTGCGCAAACCCACACTGATAAGATTATACTTGGTGGTAGATGCAAGAATTTTGGTAGCTTATATATAATAACAAATAGTTTCATGAAATGATCTCTAGGGGTATAGTGGTTCAAATATCTGTTGCAATAACAATAACAATTTATAGGTGAATCTGATTAACTTGGGACCACTGAAATAAGTTTGACGAAGAGGAGGAAAAGAACAGTTGTTTTGCATAATCTGGTCTAACAATTTGTTTGGCTGGGGCAATTACTCAACCTATGGCAGAATGATATGAATACTTAAACTATATCTGATTTTAAGGTTAGTATTGGTGACACGATGAACTCACCCCAACGTTCAGTATCTCCAGTAATTCTGTCATAGGTCTAGGAGGCTGAAGTTCTTTCTCCAGGACCAACTCGACTTCTTCTTCGATGGCCTCGTCTTCCTCATCTTCAGAACCACTTCCTGTGGATCCAATAGTGAACCTGCCAACCAAACACAGATCATACAAACACTTCAATTAATTTCAACTCTCACTGAGAATTAGATCAAACCAAACACAGATCATACAAACACTTCAATTAATTTCAACTCTCACTGAGAATTAGATCCAACCAAACACAGATCATACAAACACTTCAATCAATTTCAACTCTCACTGAGAATTAGATCAAACCAAACACAGATCATACAAACACTTCAATTAATTTCAACTCTCACTGAGAATTAGATCCAACCAAACACAGATCATACAAACACTTCAATCAATTTCAACTCTCACTGAGAATTAGATCCAACCAAACACAGATCAAACAATCACTTCAATTAATTTCAACTCTCACTGAGAATTAGATCATTAGTTGTCTTCTTCATAAAAACAGATTTTGAAATGTTCAGACCTTGGGGCCTGATCATCAAACACTCTTTGAACTTTTGTTTGTAGAGACGTAAGTTAATTTTGAGGTTTTAAGAATCTGCGATTTATGTTCCTGGAATGTACAATGTACTTGCAAAATGGATTAATCTTGAAAAAATAACAAATGCTTGAATAATACTTTCTTTGAATTTTTATTTCCTGATTCTATAGATGCCACATAAGCACTAAATTCATCCGCTAGCTTCTTTAGTAGAAAGGTGATGTTAAAGGAATTATAATTATTGAAATTAATCTTACAGATGTGCAAAATTACAACATTTTAATGTAAAATTATATCAAAATACTATACAAACAGCCAATCCAAATGAAGATCTCCATAGAAGCATTTTTTTGACTGACCTTGCAGGTTTGAGAGAGCGTGATGACACAGGAGATGATGATCGACTATTACGTGGTGAAGCAGTTACAGGATCAGTCTGACAGGCCTGGGTACGAGAGGTCATTGATTCAATCACCTTCACATCACTCGTTGAAGGAGAAGATGACAGGGACCCAATAGTATCCACTTCAGATGTATCTAGAGTTTTATAAAAAAAAAAATAAGTTGATTTTTAAGAAAAGGTGCAAAGACTCTTAAAAAGCTTTGTTTATTTCATTATTTCTTCATAAGATGAAGACAGATTATTTCTCCAAGTGAGAACCACAAATCATTCTCACTATCAAAAACATGAGTGGTTCAATATATCATACTGACATATTTTAATGCCCTGGTAAATATAAATGTTCACCAATATTCAAAGAGTCTATAAATAACTGAACAATTTACATTCTGTTACATTAATTTTAGCAACCAGCTTAATTTTTTTCATATTCAAGTATAGTAGAAAGCAAAACAACTAAATGAAGAATATTGAAATATACCTACTAATAAGGGCTATAATCATCTACAAATAAGTTGTGGAATTCTAGAGAATTTTCAATTAACAACTTATAGTTCAAGTTTGTATGAACAAGCCCTTCATAACATTTCATAAGCCAATTAATATTACAGAGACCCACCATCCCCCCCCAAAAAAAAATGTCCAATAAATTCCGCTCTTATAACTGGTTCATAAAGGAATGAATTAGACGAGTTACCAACCTTCCTGATCAGATCCTGGATTGACGACCTCATGACCTTCCATGATACTGACCCGCTTCTCTGGGACAGTGGCCATGTCAGAGAAAAAGATATAGTGGGTTGCGAGGACAGTAGCCAGGATAACGGTGATGATGTAATCAAGTGTAGGAGGCCATAGTCTACATTGAAACAAAAAAAAAAAATCAGATTTCAGCACATCATGCAATATGCTCTGGTATTGAATAGGCTAATCATATAAAATAAAATGACAATTTTTGATGCACCATTAAAATGCTGTATTTAGACAATAACATAACACAGTCTAATTCTGTATACGAAAATTAAAGCATATCATGTGATCATACCTTCCATGTACACTTTGTAAGTTCAGCTCTGGAATAAGGAATAATTTACTATACAGATACAGAAATAGCATCTTCAAAAAATAATTTTTATTGAAAACCTGAGTAGTACCTTGTGATGTAGAACTGCCATAGGGGCATGCTAGGATCAATCTTCTTGTCTGTGAGTAGGTTTCCATCATAGAGCATGGATCGTCCCATTAGATCTGTGTCATTACCAGCAAGCCAGTAGCTGTGTGCATGAACCAGTACAAGCCCTGTGGCCTAAATAGGAGAAAGAATTATTTGATTGACAAACTATATTAGAACACAGTATTGATTCAACAATTTTATTACTGTGATATCATATACTAGTTACGGAAATGAGAAAAGATAATAAAAAGGTCATATAATATCACTGTTAGGCCAATCAAAATAATATTTTCAATGGTTGACATAATTCTGTCTCAATAAACCACAAGTTAGGAATTAATCAGGGTCTAATCAATAACCAATATTAGCCAGGCCAGCATTACTGATACTAATTAGTAAATGTTTCTAGAAGACGCAATCATACAGACATACACACCTTATGTATTCTTGTATTATAAAGGCAAATTTCTTTGCAATAAGAAATTCCTTTTTTTCAACTATTCATTTTGATCTGATAAGCACATTTTCTCTCCAGGAACTTTGTCTGGGTAACCAAAGGAAATATGGGGGAATACAACTGTAGAGATTTCATAATAATATGAAACTAGGAAACCACATAGTCTACAACATACTCATTTCTGGAAAACCAAAGACATCAGGGAGGTGAAAATGTAAGTTTCAGTAAAAACAAAAAACTAGACCTTGGGATCTAAGAATTGGCTAATGAAGGAAAACCAAATACCCCAGCAAGATGCTTATGAAATAACCAAAATCACACTGTCACTTCAATATCAGGAAAACCATAAATTGGCTATAGACCACTACAGGAAACAACCAAGTTACAAGTGTCCTATGGGTAAAAGAATGCATTGCAAAGTCTACAATCTTCCAATTTTTAATGTTCATTCAATTCAAGAACAATTCCCAAGGGTCTATGGAACATCAAACACAGAAACATACCTCTAGTTTCAATATTTACAAGAAAATACATCAAACCTACGTTCTTGCACAAATTCTCTCCAGGGCATTTTCTATGCCAAACTTCCTCAAACAGTTCAATGTCTTGTGATCGGTATATAATGCTTCTCTAAAACCACTTGGTCTATGTTACCAAGCTTATTCATTTTGATCTACATTTTATTACATCACACTTAGGCCAATAGCCAGGTCTAACAACAACTTGTCTAAAAATCATTTGGTCTAATATCTAGTGGGTCAATTTCTTCTTCGCTGAAATTAAATCTATTGGGCTTTATCCAAGTGAATGCTAGATGAACCAGTTATAATGCAAAGTTGAAATGAAATGAAATAAAATAATATGAAGATGAAAAATCTGGAAATAAACTTAAATTAGACCAAGATGGGTTCAACTGTCGACTGTTAACCTGACCATTGCATCATGATGTAAGCGGGTGTTTGCTCCATGGACTAAACAATCAATCAAACTCTTCATGTTCATCATGACAAGTATTAGGAAAATTCTTCATCGAGAGAGGACATTGCTAAAGTTAAAAGTTTCATAACATACTACTACTAATAATATGCAAAGTCTAAAATCATGAAAACTTGCAACAAAGGAAAATCAACTTGTAACTTCAACAATGTCCTCAAAGTCATGGAACCTGTGAAACTTACCATGATCATCTTGACCCGTTGGACCACAGGATTAGGTTTCTTGTCTTCCTCCTCCTCCAGAACCTCAGCAAAGCGTCCAAGCTGCCACACAGGTCGACCATACTTGTTACTGTTTGACAGCTGGGGGTTAGAGAGGAAGGAAGACATTAACCAATATGACTCACATCTAACATCAATCAAGGAATGGGACTCGATTAGGTTTCTTGATGACTACTGCGCAAAATTGTGGTCGCATAACACTTTGTATAGCTCCTAAAACAGGACTTTTGAGCATCATTACTCCATATGCAATCACTGTATCTGATACCCCTGCTATCAGTTTTAGGACTACTATTATTTCCATCACCATTACCACTACCACCTTCACCATTACTATGTTTGAGTACTACCTACATAACTAATTCTACGACCTCTTCTGCAAATACATGCACTAATTTTACTACATGTACTTTTACCACGAGTTGTTGAAAGCAAATCAAGTCTCAATATGTACATATATTTCACTAGAGCCCAAAATGAATAATTTTTTTCTGTTTCTAACAATAGATAATCTTTTACAAAGTAAAGTACAGTTTTGCTATATAAGGAGGGAAATGCTCGCAGAAAAATATACATCTTATATTACACACACAATATTCTATAAGTTTATTTTCAGGTGCAGATGAAAGAAGGAATTGATTCTTTGTCATTTCAACCTGTCTAGCTGCCAAGTCTATGGAAGTGATACTGAAGGAACCATCCTCCTGATAATAACATACTTCCTTACCTCAAGAACAAGGGACAGACAAGCTGGGAAGAATGTCATGAATACAAAATAGTTGGCGATAAGTGAGAGGATGCCAAAGCAGCAGAAAACTTCCATTTTCCGGATTCCTAAAATAGAAGCATAAATATAACTTGTATTTTGATAAAGATTTCACAATGTTGAGAACACATCAGACATGGAAATTTTTGTAATATTTACTTCTTATTCACAAATTTATTTTAGCCTGTCTATTGCATTTTAAGATAAGACATTTTCTAGACATGTTCAGACTATATCAACTTGTCTTTATATAAAATATTTTTTATCTGAATGAAATTTCTAATCACAAGTGAATTATCCATTATTTCATTGAAATAATAATCTTTATGAACAATTTTATAATTAAGTGCCACAATCTGAGTTCTAACTATTTCCTGACTTTTGAAGAAAATATGACTGTTCTGGAAAAAAAAATACTTGAAATGTGCTATGATTTTAAAACACATCTTTCACTACAAATGTAGGGATTTTAGAAGTAACGTCTCTCTCCATGTAAACTGTACTTCAAAATCAATTATTTGACTGTGACACCCATTTGGCTTGCCATATTTTATTTTTATGAATTCATACATAACTTCATGGACAGATTTGTGATACACTGACTCACCTGACATGGTTCCAATGCTGATGACCAGAGTGGTCACTACAGTGTCCAGGGTGATGGTTGGTCCGAGTATGGCCATACCACGGGCAATATTGTCCACTACCTCACGTTGTGAGGTGCTGCTGAGGGCAAACTTGGTGAGAGCACTGGCCTTGGTCAGGTCGATGAGGAGCAAGAAAAATGGAAGAGCCTCACTGGAAAGTGATACAACAAATAATGATAGGTCCATTTATAAAACACAGTTACATGTATACTCTTTGCCTCATATCGGCATTTAATTCACCTTTGCATTTTTTCCAAAGAAGGGGAGCATTTCATCAACATTTTTGTCCTCCAAGTTGTCAGACCTAACATCTTTGCTAGATTTTGACTGGCTGAGAGGCACTGTTACTATGGTAACTGTCGGATGAAACAGGACTTGTCAGATAAAACATCAGACAAGTCCTTTCATGAAACGCTCCCAGAATTCCTGTTTCTCGCTACGACAAAATAGATTCCAATTTAGATCAAGTTTGAAATTGAATTACAGGTTTTCGGGAACGGGAAAGACAATTTTATGAAAGGAAAATAAGTGTCCCTTCTAAAGGTATAGTCACCATTTACAATTTTTCATTGATATCTTTGTGAAAATTTGAAATGACTGATGGATATATATATCATGTAAGTACATTACAGGGTGCATCAAGAAAACTCAGTAATAATAAGCAGTATAAAATGTAAGAATTTGATATATTCAATCTGTTTCACTTCATCTTGAGTAGAATGTTAAATGATGTGTCCTGCATGGTTGTATTCATGGAATATATTAACAACATGGGACAAATTTTAATAAGTTTTATGCCAATTACAGTATCTCTTTTATTACTTGCCAAAACCTTTAATTATATAGTGAATCAACCCTTGAGAATTATTACATATAATCATAATTTACAACAGGTGGAGAGTGACGCAATGTAAACACGAACTTGCACACGTCACATGTAATCATACATTACAAACATACAGCACCCACTTTCGGGCCATTCAAAACCACGTGACTAGTGTTTGTTTAAGACCTTCCCTATAGCCTCTTCATAAACTTAAGGACTTTATACCTTGGTCAATACTGATTGGAGGGTTCATTAGTTGAAGGATAGACACAGGGCAGCTAATATGTAGTCTACAAGCAAAGCCCCAATTAAACACATCAAGAAAATCTATACAACCTTATGCCTGCAGAGATTAACACTGTCAATTTTAGATTGAACAGTACGAATGATGAAAGGTACATTTTATAAATTAACAACAAAATACCACCAACAACTCCATCAACAATGACAGCAAAAATAATTTGTACAAAACATAGTACATGTACATCAGGAATGTCCAAATTGTTGGCATTCATCTGAATTGTCATATCAGTCAATCTTTGTTAAAAAAATGATTTTGAGATTTTTGCAGAAAATGAAAATACAAGTCCTATTCTATTTTTATCAAAATTTCTAGGCAGCAAGAGATATGAGATATGATTTCTGAGATATGTGGGGACTTTCACAAATTGTTGATAAAATGTGCAAATCCCATAGGAAACGTGTACTGTAGCGAAGCAAACACCAGCTGTGCGCATTTAATATGCAAATGCATGGTCAGTCAAACCGTTGTATTGGCACTGCAATGACATTGCACATGAAAGAGTGATATGTTTTGACTAACTGCGCGCATTGAAATCGCAGTCAGGGTTGTTGGATCACCTACATGTATGGTGTTTTTGTAAAGGGAAAATTTAAACCGCTATAACCGAGATTACAAGCATGTAGCTGTTTTGTGATATTTTCTCTGATCCCTGATTTTGTGTAAAAATAAAGATACTAATGTCAGCAATTGTCTTTGTCTTTCCAACCATGTATTTTTCAAGCAATGAATATGTTGTAAGGCTGGGGAACAAAGTGTGAAAATTATGGTAAACTTTGAAGTCGATTTTGTCTGAAATGGGTTTGCACCATCCTATGTGTGATACAACGGTTCAGATGAACGCCGACGATATTGTTAAGGCTTTACAGATTTCTTACCCAGTGCATAATTCCATCAAATTTGCTACATTAAGGTATCAAACAATAGAAAGCTATGCACCATAAAACTTAAACTAGATCATCAATGTCAGCTGAAGCAGAAAACAACCTTATCCAGGCACTAAGCCAGCAATAATACTGTTGCCCTTGTTTGCTATCATCTTTCCCATTGCTAATGACATTTATTGACCAATGATCATGATGAGGTCATCTAGGGTAGTACCTTGAGACCTGCGTCCAGGGTAGAGGACAATGAAGTAGGAGTGACGACAAGTAGCTATCAATGTAATTCAATTTATTTCTCTTTAAAGGTCAAGTCCACCTCAGAAAAATGTTGATTTGAATCAATAGAGAAAAATCAGACAAGCACAATGCTGAAAATTTCATTAAAATCGTATGTAAAATAAGAAAGTTATGACATTTCAAACTTTCGCTTATTTTCAACAAAATAGTTATATGAACGTGCCAGTAACATCCAAATTAGGGAGTCGATGATGTCACTCACTCACTATTTCTTTTGTTTTTTATTGTTTGAATTATACAATATTTCAATTTTTACGAATTTGATGATTAGGACCTCCTTGCCTGAAGCACAAAATGTTAAAATAATGGAATCCCACGTGTTCAGGGAGGAATAAAAATTCATTTCACATGACAATGATGAGAAAATAAAAATATTTCATATTTCATATAATAAAGTACAAAAGAAATAGTGAGTGAGTGATGTCATCAACTCTCTCATTTGGGTGTAACTGGCTCGTTCATATAACTATTTTGTTGAAAATAAACGAAACTTTAAAATGCTTTCTTATTTTACATCCAATTTTGATGAAATTTTCAATGTTATGCTTGTTGAATTTTTCTCTTTTTATTCAAATCAAGTTTTTGTTGGGGTGGACTTGTCCTTTAAAAAAAAGAAGAATCATAAATCAACACAAGAACATGTGTGCAAATTATAAAAATAATATGTTAAGAAATAAAAACTTACTTGAGTCCTGTGAGTTCTAATCCAAACAAGTGAATCACAGCACTGCTGAAGAGGAAACTAGAGAAGATAGTGAACAGACCTGCAATACCTGTAGTGAGTGAGAGGGAACAAAAACAGAAAACATATACTGATCAAAAATTTAAGGTCAAGTTACAATTTACATTTAGAACTGTCAACCATGCAAAGCAGTTGAAACAATGTTAGCTCTTTCACAAGTCAAAATATAAAAGACTTATGGAATATATGCACATACTGAGGCAAAGGAATATTGCACTCAGACAATAACAGTAGTAGGTATCTTTGTACGACAGTCAAAAGGTGCCTGTCTATTTCTACGGTCTGGTCCAGACAAGCTACCCCTCCGAATGGTGGTAGGTAGAAGAATAATATCCAAGAAATTATAAAGTGTGAACAGAAAATCAAAGTTTCTCTTTCAAGTAGAAAAAATAAATTGAAGAAATGAATGAAAATATCTCGGGCGTACACATACATGTACACTCATGGATGGACACTGTACTGGTAACCAACAGAAGTGACTACACCCCAAGGTTTAAAAAAAAGTGCAACTCATCACTGAAAGATTTTCTTGAACTCACACAATAATTGACAAATTGAGATGAAATGACGAGATACCTCATTTATTTATAATTTGTTCCTACGGAAGCTGCATACTTAGTTAAGCGTTTATTATTTAGCATGTAAGAAGGGATGTCCTCCTTTCTTTGGATTCAGTACATCAGGGGTGTGACAGGTCACAAATAAAAAGATCTAAAAAAGCTGAAGAGTACTGCCAAGGTCTTAAATAGAAAGAGCTCCCATACTTTTTGTACAGAGGAAAGCCAAATATAAGCTGAAATTCGGCTGAAAATCAAAACAAAAAAATCTGAAATCAGATAAAAATCTGAACTCTCACACCCCTGTACATGTATGTGTAACATGGAAATGAAATTCATATCATTTAGAGATAATTTAGACTTACCTAGAATATATTTTGACCCTGTAGTTCTTAGTTTAGTAAACTGGAGGTAGAGATAAGCCACTGCTAGAGTTCTCATGATACACATAACAATCACATCAGAAGAAAGAGATGATTCCTGGAATGGTAAAAAAAAGATATTCAATCATATCAAAGTAATCTAGTAACATCATCAATTCCCCTCACTAATAAATGTGTTACCTAATTATTGGAATCATGACACCTACTCATCATGAATAAATACAAATGAATGAGCTATTTTCGAAAGTGCTTAGAAAACAGTATGATGAACATTGTACGTTATCAATAATTAGCCACAAAATATGATTAATTACTGAAGATATTTTGCCCAAAGAGTAGCAGTAAGAAAAAGATTCAGTCTACTGTATGAACAGTGTACAGTTTGTCGGCCCGCTGTATAGACTCGTACTTGATGAAAATCAAGCAAAATCGAACAATTATATTGTTGAAATGGGGAAAACCAGTGATTGAAAATGGGGAAATTTTTAAAAGGTTTACAAATGTTCTTTCTACATGTAGGCAGAAGGTGTCAATCAAAATATATTTTTTTTTTAAATCCCCAAGATTCTCTTCCTGTGCCAAAACACTGGCATTTCCCATTCTTGACATCAAATTATGTCACCTCCTTTATCACCTCAATTTGGGGACAGTAATCTTTGCCTTTCCGACTAAAGGGATGATGTTGAAGTGATTGCCAAGAACATTGTGGGTTCTCCCAGAAGCAAAATGAAAACATAATGAACAAATTATTGAGAAAATTCCAAATATATTCCCCAGTTATAGGTCATGTGCTACAAGTTGATCATATCTCTCATGTAGTGAGCTCCTTTTCTATAATCGATTTGCTTATATTTTAATTTTTAATCTCGACTCTATATTGTGTTTTCATCGCTTACCTTCCAACAAATCTATTTTTCTTTTGCAGTCCCTTATTTACCAGTACACTTTTTGGGCAGTATAATCAACACGATTGATAATTCGAAATTTCAATCACTTTCTTTAACCTTTGCAATGTAATATCTACATCACTCTTAATCTATGATTGTAATTTTCCCCAAATATTGGATTTTCACAACAAAGAAAAATCAAATTAACAACCAATAAAATGAGACAAAATGTGAGCGAGCATTTTTATGTTCTCCTTGCTAGGAGAGGGGATCATCAATACTCAGGAGAGAAATTAAGTAGGTGGGCAAAGGGAATAACACAAACAGAAGTAGTAGTAACTGTAGCAGCAACAGAATGATTTATAAGAACAAGAAGAACCAGTATAAAAGACAAGAGGGAGGTAGAGCAGAAGATACACCTGCAGATGAAAATGGATTTAAAATGACCGATGCCTACCTTAACTTCTGGTGAACATTCATAATTCCATCCACATATCCTTGGTAGACCAGTAAAGTAGTTCATTGACAGCATACAGATGGTTAGTGTAAGGGTACAAACGATGACTTCCCAGGGGTGGGAGGAACAAAACCTCCCCTGGGCTAGGAATAGACGTGATAACATGTTGGATCTTACACTGCACAAAGAGAGAAAACAAGAGACAAAAAAATATTGATGATAAGTTCATCTACAGTGGCATGTTTTATAAATTGTTTTGTCACTGAACTGAAATCAAAGGCATAGATTCTTTGTTATCTTCTATGCAATGAAATGAGGCTGGGATATATTTATATTATGTGATGAGACATTATTTTTTTTCATTATAGTGCTATTAAGGCCCTTGAAAATATCTATCTTTCATGGCTTGTGTGACAACTTGTTACAGAACTTTTTCAGTTAAATACCTTAGTTTTATGCATACTATAATTTTCTAACTGAAATATTGACGGCATACACTGTAAGCTCATGAAAATACAACAATGTATACCATCTAGGCCATAAATTCATAAAATGTCATTCTTTTAATACTGTTATTTTTTCATTATTTGGTTTTGTTTTTAAACGTATCACTTCAAGTTTGACAAAGCACACATCATTTGACTGATATCATAAAAGTGCTTTGTTTGTCAATCCTGTGATTTTCTTTACATAGATCTACATGAACATGTACAATGGATAATATTGTGGACTCGATTATGGTATCTACGCCTAGAGGGTGACTGAGCTTTTATGATAGACAAATAAATTTATCTAGACTACATCAGTACATGTACATCGAACAGTATACAGCTATTAGACTACATGTACATTGGATTTACTGTTTTACTGTTGAATAGTAAAGTGGCGTTGGAAAACAACATGATATTGTACAAAACATGCATGTGCATTATTCCTTCATGCATTGAATTTTATTCAAGTATCACAATCTCAATTTTTTACAGCACCCCATTTTATTTACATCATGACATAAAAATGGAAACTTTAGGCTGAGGTGAGTGAACGGTGACACTGTCACACAGTGTCAATTCAAGTTCAATGCTCCAACAAGAGCCATGCAGATAACAAAGCTTTGTGTTTAATGTACAAATGATAAGACAGGATAACCTCACCAATTATATTCTACATTGAAAAGCAGAGTTTAATATTTATTGATGATAATCTAAAGTAATTGACTGATTGTGTGTAGACATATATGACAGGATCCGACAGTTTTATCATTTAAATGAGTGTGTGAGTCAACTTTGTACAAACTTCAAGTTCAAAGACATAACCTACATGTACATATGATATAGAATTTTTATGATCAATTCTGGCTGCAGAAAAAAGGGGCACAGCCATTGACAAATCATGGGGAAAATGAATCAATACGAAATTTGCAATAGGCCAATTGACTTGCATAATATCATACGTCAGTCATGAGCACCCGCCGGACTGATGCAATAAAAGTTCAGACAGCACGAAAGTTAAGTTTCAAAGTGAAAACACACAGGTTACAATGTACTTCTGGTTAGTATACTGACTATTGCTCTCTCTCGACCTCCCAGACAAGCAGACAGCTATTACAGAAAATCCCATTTTTATAAGTCTTCGGTATGTTCCGGCTGATGATCGAACACACAACCTTCTGTTCCTGAGGCAGGCACTCTACATGTACATGTACCATTGAGCCGGCATGTAGTGTTATAGACAACTCCTATTTCTTGTTCCAATGCATATGACACAGTCTTTTCCAAACTTTTATGTGGATTGCTCTCTTTTAAAGTTGATGACAACTCTCAGGGAAGATAGGCTTATGCCGCACGCCTAATTATAGAATATTTCTAGACAAACGGAACTACTGTGCATAAAACTTGTAGGTGATATGAAAAAAAATGATGTCAATTTATTTGACAAATTGAAAATTACAGATTTACATGTATGAAGCCTGGTTTTGCAATAATTCCAACAATTTTTCACATTTAATAAATATACTATTGCTGACTTGCAATTTGCATTATTGATATCATCATAAATGTACATGTATACTATAAACTTATTGTTAATTTTCCTTCAAACAGCCACTCTGAGTTTTTTACTTCTCCTTCTTTTGAAACATACATGTAAATGTAATAAATTTCATTACCAAGGTTGGTTGCCCTTAAAATTAACACAGTTGGATTTTTTAAATATTTATTATAATTCTATATTTTCAGCTATTTTATAAAAAATCCTTTAATCTTTTATGGCCATTGTTGCAACATGAAGCACACACACACACACAAATATTGCATCCATAACATAAGGGTCATTCCATGGGGTTGGGGCAAAAATTGTGACATCAGGGTCAAAAAATAGAAATGTAATAAATGAAATGTTTTATTTCTTATATGTTTCATGGGACAATCCTTCAACTAAATCCACTTACAGGCATTTCATACCACCCTGCATATTGGAGTAAACTGAGAAATAAGATTTGACAAAATACCACCGTTACATGGACATCATTTATCATCCTTACTAAGACTATGCTCTCCCACTGTCAAAATAAAGGGGTTGATCTCCATTACTCTTGATAAATATTTTGCTAACAACATTGTTAGTCACTTTATTCCACACTTTTCAACATGGCATATATATTTTGAAAGATTTAGCATCAATAAATGGAACTTGATGCTCTGTGTGTATACCAGTGCCATGTTCTGTGTCGTTCTTTTTTCTCACCAGTCTAGAAAATTGAATTTATGATGGCATGTAGAACTAAATAGTTGAGAGAAGTCATGCCTCAACAGAATGGATTATTCTCTTTGGAAAAACTAAACTACTCTTTCTGGCATAACCTTCTATTTTTAGTGTTACCACCGTTACATGGACATCATGTCTCAGTAACGGAGGTATACTTAGAAGCAATGTTGAGTTAATGTCCATTAATGGCCATTACACACCAAATTCCACTTCATGCCTTAGAATATTTGCACAAGATCAATTGATTACACTAAAGAAAAACATTTTGCATGTCAAATTCTTTGCAAATAAAAGCAAATTAAATTAGAGTTTAAACAAGGAAAAATGTACAAAATTATTGACAAATTATATTTAAAATCATACTACGATAATCCTCAAGTTTCCACTTCCGTCTACCTCTGGAAACATTTACGTTTCTGCCTAAAGGGAAAAAACAAAACAGTGCTATCTTATGATCTCCAATTCTTTTTACTTTAAAATAACTCCTTCAAGATATTACTTTCAAATGTACATACCACCGTTACATGGACATCATGTCTCAGTAACAGAGGTATACTTTGAAGCATTGCTAAGTTAAGGTCCATTAATGGCCATTAAGCACCAAATTCCACTTCATGCCTTAGAATATTTGCACAAGATCAATTGATTATACTAAAAAACATTTTTCATGTCAAATTCTTTGCAAATAAAAGCAATTTAGATTAGAGTTTAAACAAGGAAAAATGTACAAAATAATTGATAAATTTATATTTAAAATAATACTAAGGTAATCCTCAAGGTTCCACTTCCGTCTATCTCTGGAAACAAATGTTTCTGTCTAAAGGGGAAAAAAACAAAAGAGTGCTAGCTTATGATCTCCAAATCTTTATTACTTTAAAATATCTCCTTCACGATATTACTTTCAAATGTACATACCTCCGTTACATGGACATCATGTCCTTGTAATGATCATATTGAATAGTATTACATGTACTTGCCATTCTTTTAGTATCAACACACTAATGCGAGTTAACTCATCTTACTCAAGTGTAGAAATACAACATCTACAGGCAAGCTTCTAAAATGCATCAATGAACAGGTAAAATGTTTTTTTTTATTCATACATGTACACGATTATAATTTTGATACCTTTGATACAATACTCGGGTGAAAAATATGTAGGGAAAAGGTACTAGTTTAGTTCTTCTAAGCTACATGTATGGTTTTTCAAGACAAAACAACACAAAGTTGGCATGCAATTCATGGACAATGTATTAATACCTTACACATATAACTTGTTCAGTTTGTTTACTCTTAACTTATTTTACCTCAGTTACATGTACATGGTAATGTAGTTCTAAGTGACATTAATTAAAATATAATCATGTCATCACTGGAATAAATGCATTGGATAAAACAGTAAGTTCTAGCATGCCAAAAGGACAATTGTAAAGTACTTAGTGGACAAATTGAATAAAAAAAAACTTACATCTGTTGTTTGAACACAGAGTCGTGAACAAGAAAGTAAAATGTACTATTTCTACTAAGCTATTCTAATAAATGTTCAAGAATAACACTGCAAACTACAATCTTTTCCTTTGGTTAAAAACTCTATGGTAAACTTCTTACTGGCAAATGCAAAAAAAAAAGTATTACACTGTACACTAAACCTGACAATAAGAAATAACATGCAATATTTCTCTCTGCATTCAGGTTACAAGTTTATGAACTTCAAGATGATCGGTGACCCAATGACAACTGTGTGGAAGAGGACTCTGTCAATGTCACAAAATAGATAGAGGTAGAATTGTGCCTCGCCATCAGGCCAGGAGTACAGGTCACCAGATTGACACTTCATGTACTGAAGATATATAATTTTACCTTCAACAGAGGCTACCTGTAGTTATTTGAGAAAAATAGTATTTGGAAGTTTGACTATTTTTTTACACAATTCAAATTATTACATTTTAATCAACAAAACTTGCTGGATTGTTTCCATGATATTTTATATTATTATATGAAATCATTTACTCATGTACATGTCTTGACATTTTCTCATTAAAGGGGGGTGGATTACTAGGGCAATGACAAGGAATCTGATCTGTTCTTGCAAAATACACCCTCACTTTGTATTTTTTTCATAGCAATTAGAATTCATCATTTCCTAGTTCATAAATTAAATATAAAGTTATGTTTTATACAAGGTTTTTGTATTTGCTTTCTTGTGTTCTACTTTGTTTTCACAATACAATTACTTGCCCATTACCGGTACCTTTTCATAAATTATCTTTACTTTAATTTCGTTTCTCAATGGATGAATTTAATCTAATTTTATTCTGCATTATAATCTAGGGTGGTTATCTCGACAATTCCATTTAGTTTTGTATGACCATCCTATTTAATTTTCAACTATGAAGTTTAATTGTTCAAGCAATTACATAATATATTTGTTTTATTGGAATTAAATGAATTAATGGAATTCAAATGTGCAATTTACCTTCTGATACAGCAAATAAACTCTTGTGAAACAAACTCGATTGTGTCACTTTTTCTTTTCTTCGCTTGTACATGTTTTTAAAATGTCGTTATATTGCAATAAAAAAAATCACATTGAAAACAATCACAAAGGCTTTTGCTTTCTGACAAAACAAATACCGGTACCCACCCCCTCTCCTAACAATTGAATATAAATTAAAATACGATTGAAAAAAATCCTTAACTGAATATATAGAAATAAAAAAATACAATTGAAAAAACGGAGAAAGAAATGAGGGAAAAAGAATGAGTGCTGAAAAGTATACCAACATTCAACAAGATGAAAAGTTTGGGGAAGGTTAAGCCTATAGCTAAGAATTACTAGTAATTGAATTATTCCCATGCTTCATCATACACAAAGCCCATCTACTATGTGTAGGGGGGGTAGTAACAGAAAAAATTATTTTGCCCCTCCCCCTCCTTTCGGGCTGGGATCAGCTGACAAGCCCCCGGCCCCGTGGCACCGCCACTGGTTCTAAATTCTCATTTTTTTTGCAAATTCAAATTTGATCATCAGGTCTTTGATACCCATATTACCTAGAATCAGTAGGAGCCAATTTAAACAAGGAGAAATTTTGTACCAAATTTGAGATGTCACCGTCATGATCATCAGTGAAAGAGCTGTTTCTGAGTATCCATTTGCCTATTGAATCAACATATTTTTGTGTAAAAAAAATCAACTAAATTACGATTGAATCATGTCAGCTACCATTCAAAACATGTTTGCACGGAATCACATTAATAAAAGCATTATTTTCTTTGGAACCATTCAGCAAATCTGGAACAAACACGGCAATGTCTCAATCACATATTTCACTTACACGAGAAGCTACATGTGGGACCGAAGTGAAAGATGATGGAAAATTAGCGAGATTTTTCAAACTTAAAAACACTTTCTGCATGGTAATACAGTTCCACATTTTAAAGATAAGGTTTAACTAGTTTCAAAATACGAGTATCGGGATAAATCTCCGTACTTACGTCGCTTTGAAAGGGAAAACATCGTGGATATCCAATCCACCGTTACAAAGACATTGCAGGAATATTCCCAATTGCAATGCTTCAAAACGCCCGCTATCATAGCTGTTCATGTGCATGGTGATTTCGGCTAACAACCCGTCCGTCTGATACAACGACGGTCTCTTCTCCGGTGTCTTCTTCTTACATACGCGATGAAATGTGATCCACCGTTACAAATTTGGCCCGGACATCGCCCAAAACATAGGCGACTCTCGATTAATTTAGATGACATTACCATAGGTTTTCAAAGCTAATCTTTTGATTAACAGTTGCTTACTGCCTGCCCTTTATTTCTGACACATAATTTTGGAAAAAATGATTTCTGATTTTTAGATATTAACCACATTACCGCCGTTACAGAAAAAATAAACGAGGACATCGCATGTAACGGTGGTATGCCGATTTGTAGGAATGATTTATGATATGAAGTCTCTTTTCATTTGCTATCCCATTACTGTTTTGTTATTAAACAAATGTTGCTTTATCAATCATGGCCATTTGAATTTGACTAAGTCTATCTTTTGATTAGATATCTTCAACTGAAAATGACCATTTTGGATGTCACACTTGGTACCCCAAAAAAGAGTCTGGACATCATCATTTAAAGTCTCACCATCAATAATACTTGCAGTTCAACATTTTTATTTCTGCATCAAGTAATTGCTTACATAACTGCCTTCCAACAAAACCACATTGCAACATCAAAACACCAAACACATTTTCAGGATAAAGCTAACAGTTCATAAGGAACACAAAAAAGTGCTGTTGCCCCAACCCCGTGGAATGACCCATAACCAATCTAACAACACATCCACAGGCAGATGAATATTAACAAATCTCTCTCCAGTACCGTATGTGAAAGTCATGACAAGGACAAAGCTTTCCCATCCATCACTAGTCTGAATACACATGAGATGCATGAATTGAACAGAAAATTCAAACGCTTGCTTCACTGCACTCATCATGGTGTATTATTTGATTCCAATACAATGGCAAAACACTTGTATACAACGGCAGGATAAAAAAGATAAATCAATGGGTCTACCCACGTCTAAAACTCCCATAGGGCTCTATTAAATTCTCACTACCTTAAAACTACTTTAGTGGAAACTACATGTAGTTTTAATAATGTGTATTGAGAATGGTCGAAGCTACATGTATCTTCGAAGCGCTCTTCCAAACCGGTTCATAAAACCACCTCGCAGTGTAGTTTTCAAGATCGCTCTGCCTCGTTATAGGTCAAGTTCATCACAGAAAAACACTGATTTGAATACATGTAGATAGAGAAAAAATCCAATAATGTTATGACCATTTTAAAGTTTCGCTTATTTTTCACAAAATAGTTATATGCACAAGTCAGTGACATGCAAATGAATGAGTAGATGATGTCTCCGAATCACTATTTCTTTTGTTTTATTGTTTGAATTGTACAATATTTCAATTTTACACATTTGACAATAAGGACCAACTTGAATGAACCATAGAATATCAAACAATGGTAATTCCACAAGTTCAGGGAGGAATAAAACTTTGTTTCACAGGACAATGAGGAGAAATTAGAATATTTCATTTTTCATATAATAAAATAAAAAAAGAAATAGTGAGTGAGTGATGTCATCAGTTCCCTCCTTTGCATAACCGGGATGTAACTGTTTTGTGAAATTAATCAAAACTTATAAATGCCATTAATATCTTACTTCACATCCAATAATCATATCAACATTTTTCTGAGGTGGACTTGGCGTGACCTTGAAACTGGTTTTGGCGTAAAGACACAACCGTTCGTCGGGAAGCAATCTCCGCACATTTTGAGCACGCTAGTACTCCACACACTGTGTGTAGAATGCCTATGCTGCGGTTTCAAATTTCGCGTGAAATGTGTCAACCCACTGACAGCATTCCCATACATGTAGTAACAAGATCAGTTTATGTGAAGTGATGTTGAAAACCACTTTCGGGTGATCAAATGGGAACGCTAGCAACCCGATCTTCCAAACTGGTTTTCTGAACTGGTTTCCAGTATACTAGTTTTAGAAAGTGTAATGAAAACAGGGTCTAATTGTCTAAAAAACAAAATATATGAAGAATGGTATATTATTCTCCTTTTTTATGTGGTATTGACTACTGTCTAGAGAATAATTTCAAGGGTACTTGTACATGTACATCTGATTACTTGAGGTAATAAAATATCTTAAAGAAGAATAAAAAAAAACACATCCCAAGTTGATTTGAACAAATAGAGAAAAATTAGAAAACATAGCAATTGAAATTCCATCAAACTCTGATGTGCATGTACAGTACAATATATAACGGTGCAGTATGTGCATAACCTATAATGGGCATCACCGTAAGCGGAATATTAAAATGTCATAACTTTTTTATGATACTGTTTATGATATCAATTTAAATTAATATTTCAGCATTCTACCCGTTGAACTCCCTCTTGCCGTAGGTATTGTGTAGGTCTATAGCCTTGGTCTTAGCCAAGCTGCTACTGTAACACCACTTTCAGTTACCGGTACTCGCTGGTCCAGACCAGATCCCAGGTAAGTTTGTAAAATTTTGCGTTTATGAATGCCGCATGCTAAAATAGCCCGCGCCAGACCCGCTGCTACTTGTATTTTGACCCTTTACAACATCTGTTGTACAGTACTCATGCATGTACATGTACGGAACAAACCTGCAACACAATCATACTGTTGTATACCTGCAGATATACAAAAATGCATAACACATCCAGACGCTACATCAGGAATACTATTCCTTGCAATCATTATGATTTTTTGAAAAGCACAATAACCTTAAAAGAAAATTAAACCAAAAATCTAATACATCTTGAAAAATATAGGATAATCAAAATGAATCCACTTATACCCTACTCTTACAGTATTTACCAGTATTGAGTACCACCTCTCCTTTTGGGCGTCTTCATGTTAAAAATCTCTGGATGGAGAGATTTTTGCAAGGTTAGTTCAAAATTGTGATGTCAGCAACAATATACACATACACATAACTCATAGAAATATTATTCAAAATTTGTTTCATATTACATGTACCCCCTATAAAAATAATTTCAAAATACGATTTGATGAATTTTAATGGTTTTAATCAAATTACATGTACAACTTATCTACCTTTTCCAAATAACTTAGATATAATTTGCCAATTTGGAAATCTTAGAGGTGTGCATGTTTATGGGTTTCATCAAATGTACCTACAGAGGCCCTAGTACGTCCATGTAGCCTGTTTTAAAGGCATACTCCAGGCTGAGGATAATATGATTTGAACAGATTTAGAAAATTCAGACTAACAAAACACTGAACATTTGATCAAAATCGGACAAGGAATAACAAAGTTATGACATTTTAAAGTTTTGCATTATTCTGGTGAAATAGTTATAGGCTTGTCTTCATGAATACTCAATGACCAAATTGAGGTCATATCCCCACTTATTGTTTCGTATTATATGAAATTAGGTTTATTCAAATTTTTCCCTTCAAGAACAAAAATCATTGGATTGAAAACTGATGAAGTGCATTAGATATTCATTGCTGCAACTTATTTCAATATATTTATTATTATCATTATTTGTTTGGCGTCACCTGTGCCTGGGAAGCGAAAAGTGAACCGAATCACTACGACCCGCAGGTCTCTCCTCCCAATATAACTGATATAACTGATTGGGGGGAGTGCAGGTGGACCGCTACACCGCGGTTTCCCCTACTCTTACATGTATACGAATAGTGCAGTGGGTTCTTAACCTGCAAAGGTGGTGACTCTCCTCTGCACGGGGCCTCCATTTAATGTCCTATCCGAGGGACGGAGTGTTTTCTATTGTAACATGGCCTGCATCTATGAAACATGGGAGAGATGTTTACACACAACTCACTGGCCTCAGTCATTCGCCCGGGGTGGACTCAAACCCACGGCCACGATCTTAGGTTCGATGGGCAGAGGTGTTACCGACTGAGCCAACAACGCTCTGAGGAAAACATTGCTATGTATAAAACATGCTCTTTAGCTTTACATGTAAAGGAGACATGTCCTTCAAACATGTATGAAATAATGAAACAAATATTATTTCATGTAATAATATAAGAAAAGGGAAAGTGGGGATGTGATATCATCAGCTTACCTAATTAATACTTATGACATGCATATATATTTATTAATACTGTTTTCACAAAATATTGCTAAACTTGGAAATACAATAACTTCGCTATTTGTAATCAGATTTTTATGAAATTTTCAGCATTTTGCTCTGTGAAATTTACTGTATTTATTTACATATAAATATGTTTAGCACAGAGCATCCCTTTAAAGTTCACTTGCAATATTAGAACATGTACATATTATGTACATGTTCTAATATTGCAAGTGAACTTTAAAGGGATGCTCTGTGCTAAACATATTTATATCTACATGTAAATAAATACAGTAAAATTCACAGAGCAAAATGCTGAAAATTTCATGAAAATCTTATTACAAATAGCGAAGTTATTGTATTTCCAAGTTTAGCAATATTTTGTGATATGTTTGAGCCATGATTGAATTTGAAATGTTAATAATGTTATTTTGTCAGGTAATGTTAGCTGTTTTTCAATTTAATTATTTATAAAACTAAATATAGGCCTACATGTACATGTAGAATAGTTACAATTAAAAGTTGAGGTAACATATTTCACAATAAGGTCCAAAAAGACAACATTCCAACCATTTTGGCAAGGTTCTTTATAAATCGTCTCCAACAAAATGAACCAATCTGTACTTGTATATTGCTTGATCTCTCTCAAATTCAAAATGGTGATTACGGTAAACTAAAGTTACATGTACATGTAGGCCTAGATGCCATAGTTCTACATGTAGGCCCAATAACTATATCATTCAGAAATATAATTTCAACAGTTCTGGCCACTTGTGACAAATCAATATGGTGTAATTACCTTGACCGGACATCCAGGTTGTCTGTATCCACAATTTTGTCAATAAAAAACATTATTCCCTCCTTGACGACAGTATTGGGATGGTTGCAGATTTGAAAATCTGATATTTAATGTTAGGCGGTGTCTATAATCCCTGATATATCCCAAAAGTCTGTCAAATAAGGATTAAAATGAAGGTCAAGCTCCAGATCTTGTGGAGATTCTCCCAAGGCAGTCAGACCGGTGCTTCTCTAGGCCCTACAATTTTTTCCCTTTTCTCTCTCCCTCTCTTCCCTATTATTTCTATCTCTCTATCTTTCACAGTAAATTTTCCTAGAAGTTCCATACACCTTCCTCCTCTCACTCTTTCAATCAAATATCGATAGCAGGAACATCAATTATGCAAATAACTTGAGATTGCTCCATTCCATATCAAAGGGGTACTCGTATGAAAGAAAAAGTAGATAATTCTATCAAAATACATTCATAATGCTGTAACACCAAGATATTTATTGTTTTTATCAAACTAATGCACTTTTCAAATGAACATAATTACCTGATTTTTCTAAAATCAGATCAAATTCATGAGCTTCTCCTGAAACCCCCTATCTATATAATGGGTTTGCCCAGCAGGCCATCGTTCCATGTACACTTACACGTGCCTATAGAATGATCATGCTATTCCTCCAGCTCTCAGGTAGAGAAAGCCATACAGAATTTGTATGGCATGACTTGTGCAATCAGCTGGCTTCTCTATGACCTCACTTTGAACCATCAGCCCATGCACTCTCTTATGAATAAACATGAGCATGAATAACTCCAGAGGTAAATCAGCCAATAAGGGTTCAGAAACATGTTCTGCCTTTATAAATAGTCTACAGAACACAGACATTGATGTTTCATTTACAACTGACTGTTATCATTTTTATTATTATTCACATATATCTGTCATTTCAAAAATCAAACTTGAAAAATTATGACGAAATTGAGGTTTCCCTCACTGCATTTCCTGAATTTGACAGGAAGAAAAAAAACTACAATGTACCTTTTCTCCATTGTCCAATCACCAATGACTGTAAATTAAAGGCCTATATTTCTTTTGTTTGATTTCTAAATTTCCAAATTTATCATAATCATATCAATTGCCCTTGCACTACACTATAAAGCTATAATACTGTACCTCTCTGATATATATGTATTTTTTACGATAACATTATGACAAGTCCAACAAAACAACCTGCATGCAGTATACAGTACAACATACTGCATATACATGTAGGTATACATCAAGGTTGTGTACCATTGTTTTCGTTTGCTTTAACTATAGAGGTATTTAAGTTTTAAAAAACCATAAGGTAGATATTTTACATTTTAGTGTGTTGCAGAATTTTTTTGAAAAAAAAATCAAATTTGTAAGCGAGGTGTAGACCAAGGCAAAATTCTACTTTAAAAAAATGGGGGAAAAAATTACCAGTACATGTACATGTAATAGACAGACACCAATTAAACATCTTAACATGTAAAGCAAAATCAACTTGCTTAGTTACAATTTTATTCTTCATGAATGAAGAAATGAAGAAATTCAAGGCAAAATACAGTAGCCTGAACAAGCAGTACGGTACATGTATGATGCACCCTTTCAGAATATAATTGTGAGATTTGCCCAAGCAGACCCCTCAGAAAAAAAAAAAGAATGTTAAAGCCTGTGTATAGCTTTGGTAAAGGGTCAATAATGTGATTGATAATCGAATATCATCTACATGTAATAACCTTTTCATAAACCTATCCTCCAATTAGCCGCCTAAGAGTAATGCGGATAATTCAATAAAAATTGCGTTCATAAACTCTGAAAATAAGCCGCATTATTTTTACGAGCGCCCGTCCTGAAAAAGGCGGATAATCGCCATGACAACTGGACACGCCCCCTCCGATGCGGTTGTGTTGGAAAAGGGTGACCTTGTGACCGCACCATGGCAATTATCCGCATTATTTGGAAATGCGTTCATAAACTCAAAATCTTATCCCGATGCCGCTATTATGCGGATAATAGCAGCATCAGAGTAATGCGGATAACTCTTGTCCTCCAATTTTACGACCAAATTATGCTGCTATTAGCCGCCTAATTCATAGTAATTGGGTTTATGAAAGGGGTATAATATGACAGTCTTACTGAAGCGTAGAGACCGTTAGATATTTTTCCAACTGCACTTCTCTGAGAAAATTTCAAATATTCAAATCTTGGATATATAGCGCCCTCTCTCGGCGATGCTTGTTTTAAATTAAAAAAATTGGCATAAATTTAGTGATTAGATATCCAAAAGTTACAGACAAAGAACATATCTTGAAAGTTTCAGCCCATTCCATGATTTGGAATAGGATTTAATTGAAAGACAAAAACACACAGATATTTTAATTTGATCGGGTGACCCGATCAAGTTAAATTTCCATGTAAAATCGCAAAATTTATCCTGTAAAACACATTTTCATTTCATATCCTCCACATCATAACTGTTATCCATTCATATTAGCTAGCAATGAATTGGAATAGTGATATGTGCATTTTGGTGGATTTACCAAAACTATACACAAGCTTTAAGGGTGGATAAAAGAGGAGAGGGTCACCAGAATTAGGCCAAAGTAGAACCTTACGTAATAACTCACACCAGGAAAAAAAGTTTGAGTTTGGAGACTACATGCAAATAATGGGGAGTGTTCACAAATATCTCAGGATTGCATAATCAATTGTCCAATATCTCTGACCACCATCCTAGCTCATGGTAGTCTGTCTGTCCGGAACTAGTCTGCGGACATAGACACTGATTGAAACTTGAAGTGGCCCTTGTGACCACACTAGCACAAATACAATGTGTTGTTTCAAATTCAACTTTCATGTACAAGATCTATTTTCCTCAAGCACAAGAGTTTGCACAAGAATTTAGGTCAAAAAGTAGAACCTTATGTAATAACTCACACCAGGAAAAAAGGTCTGAGTAAGGAGACTATATGCAAATAATGGGAGTGTCTACAAATATCTCAGGATTGCATAATCAATTGTCCAATATCTCTGACCACCATCCTAGCTCATGGTTGTCTGTCTGTCTGGAACTAGTCTGCAGACACAGACACTGATTGAAACTTGAAGTGGCCCTTGTGACCACACTAGTCAAGAGCAGAGATGCCAAGGTCAAAAAAATGTTATGCGTGAGATTTTCATGAATCGACGTCTCTGTGCGCGAGCAGCCAGTACTTACACTCGTACATGTACGTTGCGAAAAAAAATGAGATATGGGCTTCAAAACCATGCGATGCACGCACGCGATTCATCGTATCACGTACTAGCTGTGCGCTGACTGCACTCTCGAATCGTCTCGCGTGCCGGGCTAGAGGCGAAGGCGGTCGGCCAGTCGTATAATCTGGCGAATAATGCTACTTTTTCTTTTTTTTTCTGTTGGGTCCCGATGCGTGAGAAAAATGGGTGCCATGCGTGAGACAGACCCTAAATGCGTGAGTCTCACGCACAATGCATGAGACTTGGTAGCTCTGCAAGCGAGACATTCCATGTACAAGGTCCATTTTCCTCAAGCAAAAGGGTTTGCACAACAAACTGGTCTGGATCTTGGTTAACAATTTATGTAGGCCTACATGTATATGTACATGTACATCTACAAAAGGCAATTTTATAATGTAATCTTGTACATAAATGCATTACTAAAAGGGCAAGTCCACTCCAACAAAAAGTGGATATAAATAAAATAGGAAAAGTCAAACAAGAATAAAAAAGGTAGAAAATATCATTATAATTTAGAAAGTTATGACATTTTAAAGTTTTAGTAGAGAGAGTTGATGTCAGTCACTCACTATTTCTTTTGTATTTTATTATGTGAAATACAGCATTAGAATACATGTATGTATCTAAATTTTCCAGATTTGACAATATCAAGGAAGCATCTTGATGATAAACAATGGGCAATTTTTTTTTCTAATTTTTAGGGGCTACTTTTCACAACATACTGCCTTAATCTGCTACATTGGGCAAGCTTTGGCAGTCAATGGGATTTTCCAGGCATTTCATGGGCAAAATCGCCCAAGCTCCCATTATGATATTTTTATGCTAATTTAGGGCACCTTTGTGACCTAATTCGCATATTTAGTAAAATGGGCGTTACGTATGGGACAATTACATGTATAAAAACTCATTGAAAATTAAAACAAAACTTGTGAGATTTAGTCATACATGTGTAGGTGGGACATGGACCCCCTAACATCTTATTACTTTTGAGGGAAAAAAGTGGTGTCATCTATTAAATATGCAAATTACGTCTTATCCAAGGATGGAGTGTCGCATACATTTTGAGGATGTTTTTTTCTGGGAAGTTCTAATTTATCAAATATGAAAATGTTATACCACAAAAGTTTCAAAAATATAGTTTACTTTTTAATTCAAAGTTGATTTAAACGATTGTTATCTATGAAACAACATGTTGGGACATTTAAACACAATGTCAATGAGGTGATGGAGAAAAACACAATTCAAGATGCTCTAAAAAGTGATTATTTACCTTTTGTTTGGTTTGACTGATTTGTTATGAATACTGATTAATAAAAACAATAGAAGCAAAAAAAATTGTGAAAATTGAAAAATATGAAAAAAAACAATAGAAATACATAAGAAATTCATGAAACCATGAAAAACAAGAAAAAAAGATGTTGAAATGTCTAATTTCCTTTTCAGTCACATGAAATATCTCTCATTAGAATATTTTAAAAGAAAAAAAACTCTTTTGATATTTCCAGATTTCAATTTATTTCAATTTTTGAAATTATGGGGAAAATTGTGTACGTTCTCTATGGGGACAAAATGTCCCATATACATGTATGTAACTGTCCCATACGTAACATGTCATTTTATTTGTTTACCCGGTAATTAGAGTCTGTAATGAGAGGGTTTTGGCTAATATGACATGAAACTACATGTATACTAGGGTGTTGTGACTTCTATCACACTAGTCACAAAGTTGTCAAATGAAATTTTTCAGAGAATTCTCAACTTGAAAAAAATGTTTTAAATATTGTCTTTTTTTCTGCATCCCATACGTAACGGCACATCTTTTCTCTCTAAAAGGTCAAGGTCATACGTCACCATTTTTTGCATAATAATTCTTCTCCTACATGTAGATGTCTAACATGAGGGTATTCATCTAATCAAAGTCATTTAACACTAATTTTCAGGTCATTAAAGCCTCTGAAATGTCCCATACATAACGCGCGCAAATTCTTGGACTTGCCCATATGTGAAAATAAACAAAATGTCATTAATTCCTTTAATACTTTATTTACTGAAATTTTCAGTACTACAGGTGGATGCATGTCTGATAATTTTTTTTCTCTCTATTTGTTCAACTTGTTCTGTTGGGCAGAACTTGGCTTATAATGTGGCACACCAGTGTACAATAAAAATATGCAAGTACATAAGATTCTTATAAGCCTTTAAAGGACAAGTCCACACCAACAAAAAAACTTGATTTGAATAAAAAGAAAAATTCAACAAGCATAATACTGAAAATTTCACCCAAATCAGATGTAAAATAAGAAAGTTATGACATTTTAAAGTTTTGCTTCATTTCACAAAACAAATATTATATGCACATCTCGGTCAGTATGCAAATGAGGGAACTGATGACATCACTCACTCACTATTTCTTTTGTATTTTATTATATGAAATATTTAGATTTTCTCGTTATTGTCATGTGAAATGAAGTTTCATTCCTCCCTGAACATGTGGAATTCCATTATTTTAACATTTTGTGCTTCAGGCATGGAGGTCCTAATCATCAAATTCGTAAAAATTGAAATATTGCATAATTCAAACAATAAAAAACAAAAGAAATAGTGAGTGAGTGACATCATCAACTCTCTCATTTGGATGTAACTGGCTCGTTCATATAACTATTTTGTTAAAAATAAGCAAAACTTTGAAATGTCATAACTTTCTTATTTTACATCCGATTTTGATGAAATTTTCAGCATTGTGCTTGTCTGATTTTTCTCTATTGATTCAATTCAACATTTTTCTGAGGTGGACTTGACCTTTAAGAAGATAAAAAGGTTCTTATCTGAAAAAAATAAGTCCTACAAATACAATATATAAATAATATCTTGAGTGAGGGGTCACTGCCATTGGATAGCCGACAACAACATGACAAAGAAAACACAGAAAAAGGGGTGTTTTTAACAGGTATGCGCTGAACTTGAAAAATAATAATAAAAAATAAAATAAAAAATAAAAAAGCTTCTCTGTCAAAGGGGCCAGGAGGGGCAATTTCTGCACAATTCCTATTAAAGCAAGAAATACAGTGTAATACATGTAGGCCCTACATATATTCACTTTAAAATGGGGGAAAGTGAGGGGCACTGCATAAAAACAAGGCTAAGGGGGGGCTCACTGACAAGCAATACCCCAACTAACTGACACTAAATGTACCATTGTCTTCTTCCAAAAGATGGTCTACAAAATAAGTAGTTGGATTCTTGAGTTGAGTGAAGTCTGCAAGCTTATTTACATACAAATAGCTATTACCAGGTATGTAGGCACACATACACAATAGCAGAGAGTGTATGCACACACATGACACAATACTCTGTGTGGAATTCTATTATCTCACACTTGTCAGCTAGCTAGTTGCATACTAGGAGAGAGTAATGTTATGACAGCACTCCATGCTATAGTACATGCAATGTCATGTACATGGTAAACACATGTGGAGGTCTTCATCTACTACAAATATTCAGCAGTCCATCCTTGTTGTTTTCTACATTGTACAAAAAAAAACCCTGCAGTTATCAAATAAATGTACTGTATCTCAAGAAATTCTGGCAACCAAGTCTATTAAATTGTGACTGCAATCCACTTTTAGTCAGCTAAACTGCTCAGAGATGGAGGTGCATACACGTAGCAATGATTTAAGTGACACTTCCAACATTACACCCAAACGGACAAGGAAAGCGAACTACACAAGGGAAGAGAATCATTTTCTTGCTGGCAAACTGGAGGAGTTTAGAGATATCCTTGATGCAAAGCAGAAGGATTCATTCACGAACTGGAAGAAGAAGGAAACATGGTCAAAGATTATGTATCAGTACCAATCAAGATTCCCGGACATGGGAAGGTCCTTGGATGAAATCAAAGTGAGAATTTTCAAAATGAAATCAGATTTGAAAAGAAGCTCTGAAGAAGCAAAAGCTACAGAGAGTTTCTTCATGAACACCTCAGTCCATGCTTCGGTCATGGACCACCATGTCCAAAGTTCAGCCAGCCTTCAAAATGAAAGCCCTTCTCAAGAAGATACATGTATAAACCTAAATGGTAAGGAGAGAAACTATGATGATGATTTCCAAAGTCAAAGTGGATTTCAATATAAAGAAGCATCGGCTTGTACTGAAAATGATGAACTGATGACGATAAACATTGGAAATGCCCTGATTAAACGAGAGAACTTGCTGTTAGAGCAGGAGAAGCTAAGGCTGGAAGTTATGCTTTTGAAACAACAGCTTAAAAAAGAGAAAACAGATGAGGAATTCATGTAGAACCACTTGAAACTACAGTGAAAGATGATCATGGATTAAAAAGGAAAGGAAGATGATAACACTGCCTGAGTATAGGAAGAAACGGAATGTTGACAAGTGATGTTGACATAACAACTGGAATATTGAATAAGAAACAATGGCAAACAAATGAAGAAATGATGAAACTGCCAGAGCAATGATAGGAATACAAAGAAAAGAAATGATGTATACTTGAAACTGCCTTCAGGAGCTGAAAAATAGAGGTATGGAAAACATGACAGAGAAATTGTGATATTGAGTGCCTGAGCAACACGGAATGCAGATCATCATGAGAAAGAGATGTTGAAACTGCCTGCATACTAGAAAAGAAGGTCAAACTAATGAAGAAAATGCTGAAATTTAGAAGAGACCAAAAACTATTGATTTTGAAATCTAGCATTAAATATGTTGAAAATGCATTGAGAAAGTGATGCAAAAAGTTGTTAAAATGACATTTGACTCACATTTATATTTAAAATCCTTGATGATCAATATATTGGCACATGAACATGTACATGTACAGTGTAGAAATAACAATAATAATTTACCTTTATAGACTTTGTAAACTTCTTTACAAGCAAGACTGATATTAAAGAGTTTGAACAAAGCTGCTGAAGCATTAAAAAAACAGCCAAGAAAAAAACAGATCAAATAAGATTGATCATGAACTTCTGATGAACTACATTGTACTTATTGTAACTTACACATTTACAATACATGTTGTGGTCTAATTCTCTGATTGCCTTTATGACATGTGTAAGACCATCATGGCTAAACCTATCTACCATTTTGTTCCAACCATTACTTGGTCAAGGTCATTTAGACATACACAAAATACCATGAAAATCCAATGTCTGCTGTATATTGCACTCTGTCAAATAGAAATATTGTTTATAAAGTTGTGTAGATCAAGTGGAGTTTGGACAAAATGGTTTCTGTCTATTAAACAGGATGGAATTACATGTACATGCCAATAAAATTGGGGTGGACTTGACCTTTAGGAAAAGCAGCATAATTGATGTACATACATGTACAGTATTGTACACATGTATTTCATTACATGTATGACACTTGTATATATTGGAACTAATGTTTACAACATATTTTTGTTTGTGAAAACATACCATGTATTTACTAAAGAGATTACATTAAAAACGGTTTCACCACATGTATTTTTTTATGAGTAATGATTGAAAATACTGTAGTACACTGGTACAGTACTACAGTCATAACTGTACATTGGAGGAATAAAGAAAATACATGACAAAGTAGCATAAACGTATGAGTACTTTCTGATTCAAATGTATCGAAGCATAGAGAATACGTGTATATCTCCCCTTTTTTATTTGCTCAACAAATTTTTTTAATAGAAAATTAAGATATGGCATCAGAGACACAATATGAATGGGCAATTCAAAGCCCCCTCACCCCCCCCAAAAAAAAAATACAAAAACACCCATGTCACAAACAGGTTACATTATACATACAGTAGGCCAATGTATATTTGAAACATTAATGAGAGGAAAGCTGTTAGAAAATGTGGGAGAAAAAAATGAATGCAAAATGAAGAGGTAAACAATATTGAGTCAAGAAAGAGACAAGATAGAGAAAGAGAGAGAGAGGGGGTGGAAAATATCTCAAGAAGAAAAAAAAGAGAGAGAGAGTTTAATAAGGAGAAGCAGAAGATAAAGATCAGGAAGGGAGAAGAAGATTGTTAATTACGGGTAGAAGACAAAGAGTGACAGTACATGTATAGGCCTAAACTGTATTTTAGTACAACTTACTTGAATTTTCTTCAATAAGCTTGAAGCAATGATACCAATACATGTAACAATAAGTACATAGAAATTGAGTGTTCAATGTAACAATACAAACACTATCAGTGTACACCATAATTTATTCGCAGAGCCAATTAAACCAGGTTCTAACTATCTATTAAGGGCGTGTCTATGCTTCCACTTTTCAGGCCAGAATCTGTGTTTTCTGGTACCAAGTGTGAATATAATTGATGCAATCATGCAGAAGTGAAGAAACGAATGCAAGTTGAACAAAACCTTCAAATCTGAACTTCTCAACAGGCATCATATCATTCTGCAAACAGATAAAAAAAATAAAAAAATAAAACAAGTGGAGCGCCTTTGGCAGTCTCACCTGCATCATGCAATTCAGACCTTAGTTTAAGATTTTGATGTTGATTTCCCCCAACATGGTCTAAGTTCATTGACCCTAAATGACCTTTGACCTTGGTCATGTGCCCTGAATCTCAGGCAGGATGTTCAGTAATACTTGAATTATACCTTATGGCCAAGTTTCATGAACTAGGTCCATATACTTTTTAAGTTAGGCCAAGTAAAAAGGAGAGTACTTAGTTGATCGTCATCGCGCGCATCTATTTTGGCCGCCGCATGAAATTTTTTTACTATTTACAATATTTGAAAAATTGGCTAAAAAAAAAAGTGAGGTTTCTCATCCGCGCCCGATTTCCTTTTTGATTGCAGCATCAATTTTCTTGATATTTACTATTTTTATGGCTGCTGAATAGCGAAAAAATTCACAAGATTGGCGAGCGATTTGCTCTCATGTGCTCTGGGATAGTCTCGCAACTTCAAAAACAATTGCAAAGTCCAATATCGCCGTAACTGCAAGAAAGAAAAAATTCTGATTTCTTTTTTTATTGGAATTTTGAAGATACCATCATAAATTAGCGAGAAAATAAAGTCTGCAAACTCGGAAAAGATCACAGATTTCTTCAATTTTAGTGCACTTTCGATGACCCTTCTTCCTGAATCTGAACTAATCCCTCGCGTGCTTTAGAAATATGGGAAAGAGTTCCATATGCACCCCCCACCAAAACTAACAAAAGGTTGTTGAGACTTTTTTTCGGTTTGTTCACTTCAGATTTTTCTATCATTTTTTTACTGTTGCTTACCTTTGTTGGGACTCGAATCCACCTCGTTTTATTTGCAGTCAAGACCTTTCCTGCTATGCTAGCGAGAAGCGCTGATACCGTAAAGGGTATTATTTTAACGATTATCAACTGATAGTTCGACTAGTCTTGACTCACAGACCCTTTACTGACTAAATAAACCAATGTCTATGGACACGCACTAGATCCTGCTCGAAATTTGACGGAATAAAGCCATATTTTGGTATGTATTTCCACTCCCCCCTCATATATGTTCTATATTAGGGCTAGATATATTATTCTGAACCTTCTCCGTGTTTTTATTTTCAATTTTAGTGGGGGGTGCATATCGAACTCTTACCGAAATATGGCACAGATAAATCAATTTTAATGACGTACATGTAATTTGTATTTCAGCGGGTATTTTGGTGATTGATAGCGCCTGTACTTCGATGTGTGTTAGGGTGATTGACTGTGCTTGTGTTGGGTGAATGCTACCTCGGGCAAAGTTCGTGCAGGCTCCACTCCACTTCACTACCGCTACACTACGCTCCAGCTACCCGAACTTCGGGATGGTGAACCAATTCAGATACCAAGTCACAAAGGTGGGATGGCAATCATGTTTATTGTAAAAATTAAAGAAAAAAAACTAAAACGAGAAAGATGATTGACTTAATATCTTAGTCTACACCCATATTTCACTTCGTGTCCATCCTCCGGTTATCCTCAAAATTGGTGATTTGGGGCCAGTATCTTTTTCCTCACACGTATTATTCATGGCCGATTTCAAAACATCGCGTGCGATCGATCAGCGACCGATTATCCATAGATTTCCAATCAATTGTATATATATATATATATATATATATATATATATATCTATATATATATATTTCTACTCTTTTATTATTGATATTGAGCATGCATCGATCACATAATTCGAGTTTGACATGGCCTGACAATCATTTGAATAAAAAATAGCAAAAAAAATAGTAACTAGATTTTAATTCGTCATTAGGACGAATTAGGTGGTCTGTCATGATTTTTCATTCAGTGTCGGCTGATGTTGTATGAAATGATTTTTTAGATATGATTCATAATCTTGATCATAGACATTCTAGGAATAAATTTTTACCATTGCTAAATGTGATTATTAATGTGGTGATAACAACCGTCAGGATTACAATGATAATGCAATACGGTAAATACGACATGAAGTTTGGAGCACGTATAATGCCTTAAAACTCCTCAAAAATTTGATACGATTTACCGAAATTGGCTTTCCAAAATTGCGCTATGAAAGGAGCCTTCTATTTCAGAGCAGCAAATTTTTAATCTACAGTTTCATGTTTTGTATGGAAAATCTTTTTAAAAATTGTTTATTCTGTCAACAATTTTTCTTTTAAGCTTTCAAACAAGAATTTTCACAATGTTCAAAACGTCTGGTAAATTATTGGTAATGAGAAATTTTGCAATGCTACAATTTCACAGCATTCACTTCAAAACTCACTAGTGATGTATCTGATGAAAGAATTACATGTAAGTAGATTTTTTTTTGGGGGGGGAATGTTTGCAAAATTTCTGAAATTCCTAAACATTTCACATTATATTTTCCGTCAAGAATTTTCAATATCGATTTATTAATTGTGTATGACTTTAGCATTAACTTGAAAATTCTTTCTTGATGACTTTACAAAAAAAAAGTTAGGTGAAAGATTCAAATACAGGCAATTTTCCCGCAAAATTTCAAGAAAATATTTATTTAAGTAAATTGCATTTTTTTTATTTCACAGAAGGTATCTGAAAATCTGTTATATGTTATATTTAGTGAAAATAACCAAATAAAAAAAAAATCTGGAAATTTCCACAAAATGTCCGGAATGAAATTTTTCAACACAATAGCTTCTCGATATTGTAGCGTTTACTAAGAAAATGCATAAATGATGTTTTACAATGTTAAAATTAGCTCTTAAAAAGTTCCAGAAAAACTACGAAAAATGTCCTACATGAAAAACCGCAAAACCAGTGGGCTTAAAATTTACAGGAAGACCGTAAAATTGAGTAATAAAACATTTTCTTTTAAAAATTCGCAAAAATTAGGCCAAGAAAAATTTGTCGAAAATTTAAACAGCTCACAACACATTGATGCTGTGGTCAAAAGTGAAAATTATTCACACGTTATTTGTAGAGAATTTTTTCAACTACATCATATCAAAATTTGAGAAAAAACTAACCACTAATAAAAAAGATACGGTCAAATATTCATAAATACGCTGACGTATATTGCGAAAATGTGTAATTTTTATTTCTAACACAATTTTGTGGTATTTACACAATCTCCAAATGAGATATTTACTCTATCCAAGAGTGAGAAAAAATTGGGGGTCAACGGACTCCTTGAAGAGCTACAGTGAATTTTATTTAGGCATATTTTTGCCCACTTTTGACTTGTTTTGCGAGTTTGCACGCGCGTGTAATGCACATTTGAATTGACGCGCATTTGCGTATTATTGGTCGTAAGAGGCTGAATGAGGTATCAAATTAATCAGAAGATCATGGACAGTGAACAGACATAAAATAAATGACGACTCGAAGATGCAAACCGATGGTAGGAGCAAAAACGCGCACGCATACCTGTGAGCGCGCAAATTTTTGACATGCTCAAAATGGCCTGAAACGTACCCAAATTTGACCACGATTGATTTGGGGAATTTTAAAATTTTGACGCGCGCGTACGTGCGCGTCGTGACCTTTGCATGACCTCTGTTGACATGTCCTGATGACCTGTCATCTGAACTTGATATGATGCAAATATGAATGATTTATGATTATTAGTTGCGATGATATGATCAATAATTTAATTTTACAAAATGGCGCCTAGATGACGTCATCAGGATTTGATGACCTTGAAAAGTTTCGTTTCGCGATTCCACAATAATATCCATACATGACATGAAAATCAAGAAATTTGACAGGCCCGATTTTGAGATAACCTGGCGTCAAAATTTGGCAATAAAAATAAATAAAGTAAAATCTGACGAATATAATAGGTGATCTGTCATATTCATGACAGACCACCTATTATAATAGTAAGGACCTCCCCATGAGCGTCTACTGACGGTGTGTGCGCTCTACAAATATACACTATTATTATTATTATTAAAAAACGGGCCGAGAAAATGACTCGTTTTTAAAAAAAATAGTAACATAGCAAATACATGTATGAAGGACCTCCCTCATCACTGCTCTCAAAAAACCCGGACGATCAACTACTATCTTTTTTTACTAGGCCTTATGCTGTCATTTCAGAAACTTAACCTTCGGTTAAGATTTGGTGTTGACGCCGCCGTCGTCTGAAAAGCGGCGTCTACATGTACTCTGCTGTGCAGGTGAGACAAAACAAATGTTTCAACAGTAGGATATGGAAAACAAGACCAAGACCAAAGTTTTTCAACTTTACCATAATAAACAAGTGGGCATCACCAGAAAGATAAGACAGAATGTGAGAAAAATGTAGTACCGGTACTAACTGACCGAGCATTTTGGCATCCATCTGATATAAATATCTCACCTTTTGAGCTTGACATCAAAAGCTTCAGTCTCTGTTGGTTGTTCCGCTGAACTACATGTACGTTGGCTCCACTCACCAATACAAAGACTGAGGGGATTGGAGGCCCAAAAGACAACGTAAAAGCAGTAAAGTCAGAAACCAGATTTTCTGATCTTTTACATAAAACATCAAATTTTTGTTTCAAAAATTACATCCAACTTGACAATAAAATGTATGAAATTCAAAAATTTTGTACCTTAGACTGCAGTAAGCACTGATTCCTTCCAAATGACAATCAAAACATAGTCATCCCTGATCCTTTCGTTGGCCATTGTAAATTGCCATCTTGAATGATGTCGTTATCCTTAAAGACGTCTTTACCTGTCATAAAATATTGCGAATCGTGTTGCTGCTTTGCGCTTGTCTCCATATCGCTAATTGTCTTTGTGCTTGCGTTTGGAACTCGTCACTCACAGAGATTGGCATGGATATTGAAAATTCTAATAGGAAAGCCTTGATAAAAGCCTAACTATAAACAATAAACTCAGCTGCCACTTTTTCATCTCCGGTGATCAATTTTAAAAAGGAATGAAATCATCGGTAACGTATATATTTTCAGTATTTCATCCGAAAGTAAATAGGCCTATTGAAAGAAAGTGGATAATCTATTAAAGCACATGAAAACTGTGGACCATCGTTCAAAATAACTTTCATAATTAGTCTACATGTACACCTAGTAAAATGCTAGAAATCTACATTATTAGGCCCGAATTGGGTGACATCACTACCCATGCGAGCTCACACTGACATACGTATGGAGCGTTGTGGTCCAGTGGATTAGTCTCTGGACTAAAAACAGAGTCTTGGGTTCAAATCCCAGCCATGGCGTAGTTTCCTTCAGCAAGAAATGTATCCACATTGTGCTGCACTCAACCCAGATGAGGTGAATGGGTACCTGGCAGGAATTTATTCTTTGAAATGCTGAGGGCTGAAGGCTGCTTGAACTACAGCCGGGGTAACAATATCCAAGTCCTTTGGAAGCGTATCTATGGAGACGTTATCCATAATGTGTTATGCGCTAAACTAGAACTGACTATCATTATTATTATTATTATTATTATATACATCAGTGAATGAGGAAGATAGTAAAATGTCAGAAATTGTTTAATAAATCTCCAGAAAAATTGGTTATTCCTGTCTACTTTTGAGTTTGAGATTTTGTTTAAATCTCCACAAACTTTGGTCGGCGAAGTTAGATCACACTTTTTCAGAATGTATTTCAGCACAGCACAGCGGTAAGAGAAGATACGCAACGAAAACAGCCTTTACGGATGCAATACATTAACCATTTTATTGCATCTGACTCATCAAAATCCCTGAATCGTGTGCAAAGTGAATGGGTGCGCAGACATGGGGTACCATTTTTTTTTCAATCTGAAAATGACTGCCCAAGGTTTTTTCCAAGAAAATCATACATGTATATTTCTTTCAAAGTTTTATGAGATATTTGGTACACTTACAAATATACTCATAATAATATAAGGAACCTTATTAAACTGAAAGATTTTGTGAAATAAAAAGAAATTCATGTTAAATCTTAACTCAAATCGTTTGAGTTATCCATTCTATTTTTTTTATGACATTAAATACTCAACATTTGTACTACAGAATGAGGGAGGTCCTTACTATTTGCTATCTTACTATTTTTTTTTAACGAGGAGTCATTTTCTTGGCCCTTTGTTTGACATCAGTGATGAAGGAAGTCCTGTACTATTTACTTTTTTTTGCTATTTTTTAATCAAATGATTGTCAGGCCATGTGCAGGCTTACATGTAGGTGATCAATGTATGCTCAATATTAATAAATGAATAGAAACATATATGCATATATATAGGCCTATTCACTTAATTGGAAATCTGTGGAAAATGTATTAGAGGTCTATGCAATAAAAATTTATCAATGTATTACTGATGTAAGCCAGTAGTCGGTACTGTATTATTGTAAAACAAAATGTTCATGTCAAATGAATGATTTAAACATTATTCCACATTAGATCCTAAGATCTATATGTAAGGGTACTGTATATGCAGCGTTCTCGCCAGAAAAAAATTCACCCATTTCGAGGACTTGTGCTGCCACTCCTGGGGGGGTGGGTGCGGAAGCGACGGCCTTTTCATCAAATAGAGACACTAAGGAAGCCCCATTGTGGCTTATTTTAAGCCCACACAAATGCACAGATACTTGCCGTTCAGTCCAAAGAAAGAGAAGTGCAGCTTTTCAGCTTATGAATTGTAAATATTTTCGAAAAGGGAAATCACGAAATGCATTCAACTTCGGAACAAAACAGCATTCATGATTGAGGGTCATGTGATATGTAATGGAGTTGGTCAATAGAGTCGAGACGCGTCATCCAACTTAATTCGCTGAGCTAGCTGAGCGCATGCGTGTGGCTTTCGTGCACATACACAAATGCAAAATATATCACGGACGTGTGTTCCAACACCAAACAACGTAATGGCGTGTAGATCGACATGTAAGTTTTGTGTGAGTCTGTGATCTGACATTTCACCATGGAGCATAGCCGGTGTGATGTGCGGGGCAAACAGGGGGAATAGGCAACGGAACGACCGTACCGTGCCGTCATATGCCCGCAATAGCAGCCGCGAGCTAGCTGGGCACCTTGCCACTTTCCTAGCCGTAGTACATGTAGGCCTGTAAGTGGTCTTAAGTTGGTGGGACTTCGGCGCAACCCGATAAATGAAGTTGATATCACTAAGATGAGTTCATGGAGTGTATTATTTTTTTCTGAATATTTCCATTTAATTTTTCCACGCATGTCGCTGAAATTTCCATTTCCGCACGCATGGTGTTTGAACCATGCGTATTATACACTGGCGAGAACGCTGTGTATATGTTCGTTTAAAGGTCAAGTCCACCCCAGAAAATTGTTAATTTGAATTGGTAGAGAAAAATCAAACAAACATAACGCTGCAAATTTCATCGAAATCGGATGTAAAATAAGAAAGTTATGACATAAATAAGAAAGTTTTATAAAATAAGAAAGTTTTGCTTAATTTCACAGAACAGTTCTATTCACATCCTGGTCAGTATGCAAATGAGGAGACTGATGACGTCATCCACTCACTATTTCTTTTGCATAAGAAATATGAAATATTCTATTTTTCCATTTTTTTTTTAATGTCAAGTGAAACAACGATTAATTCATTCCTGAACATGTGTAGCAAGCATTGTTTAATACTATATCGTTCGGTCAAGTTTGGTCCTTATTGTCAAATCTGTAAAAAATGAAAAATTGTATAATTCAAACAAATGTTTGAGGTTTTTTGGCGGTATGTGTAGATGAATGCAACCGATCGCATGCAATGTTTTGAAATCAGTCATGAATAATACGTGTGAGGAAAAAAATACTGGCCCAAAAATTTAAAATCACCAATATTGAGGATAAACGGAGGATGGACACGGAGTGAAATATGGGTGAACAGTAAGATATTAAGTTGTTTATCTTTCTCGTTATATTACTTTTCTTTAATTTTTACGATAAACATGATTTCCATCCCACCTTTGCGACTCGGAATGTCCGATCGAGTTCACCGTCTCGAAGTTCGGGTAGGCAGTAGAGGCGCACGGCCAATATGGGAGACTCTCTCCAATAAGGGAGACAATCTCCATATTGGAGACTTACTTTGCAAAAGAACAAAAGAAACAACACCAACAAAAGCATGATTTTTTCCACCCACATTTTAGTCCAACTGAGGTCAGAAGTCCAATTGTTTGTTTTGTGTGTGGATGACAACAAAAATCCTTATAAAAACAAAAGTAGACAGTGAATTTTTAAAGTTGATGGTGAAAAGGGGTAATTTTTCAAATGAGGAATCTGCTTATCAGTCACATTTTTATTTGCCACCAAGGTAATCCTTTTGAAGTAAATGTAAGCAAAGAAAATTGGTCTCCCAAACTGGAGACTGTCTCTGAAATTGGATACCCAAATTCTTCATAGATCTATCTAAGTCTCTGATATTGGAGATAATCTCTCTCATGGGAGACAGTCTCCAATATTGGCCGTGCGCCTGCGGCCTAGTACTGGTAGTACCGTAGCGTAGGTGGAGTGAGTGTAGTGTTAGTGCACCCATGGGTTCATATCATCTCGCGTGCGAAGGAATATCAGTCATATGCACGCGACACACACGACACTTTCAAAATACAGTGGGCTTTTGCCCACATAAAACATCATGTATGAGATGTAAATTATATTTTCATTTGTTTAATCTTTTGCTACTTACCGGCAAGAGCCCCGGTGTGTAGCGAGTTCGGCAAATATTACTTCAGCAATGAAGCGATGTTTGCCAACTACTTCGAAATCCAGGGTCAAACACTGTCCATTATTGTATATGAGGTTAGTATATATAACCTCGTACAATGTGTGAGTGATGTAGTGTAGCGGTACTACTGAAGTAGAGTAGATCTAGATCTACAACCTGAACAAACTTCGCTCGAGAGTCGAGGTAGTTCCAACCTAGACAGCTGGCAGCCGTCTGTTTCGAGGAGTTTTTTAACTTTTTTTTTTATTTCTCCTCGTACACAGACGGCTCGCTATCGTGCAGCCACCATTAGGGGACTTGCAATGCAAAATCCCCCCGTCGGGGCTCTTCAATTTTTGTCTTTAATGAATAAAAATTTTGAAAATTAACGCAACCAAAATGAAAATTTATATTCCCTCTTGGCATTAATTGCCAAAAAACGGAGAAAAATGAAGTTAAAAGGAACGAAAAACAGTGACTTACCTCGGTTGTCGCGCAAATAACATATGGCCATTGAGTCCCCTGTACAGATCGCGCCCTGCTAAAAAGCAGGGTTATCCAACCAATTGCGGTGCTAAGAGCAATAGTACGGGATTAAGATCGCATACATGTGTAAAACGAAAGTGGGCTAAGCTTAACCCCGTACCATTGGTGGGGCTAAATGGCAATTCGGCCCCACCTATAGTACGGGGTTAAGGAAATTGTAGCGTGTGTAAAAAGTGTACGAGTGAAGTACCGTACTTGTACTATACTACTACGAATGATCGACAAAAACCACTGGCACTAGTCCGGGCCGGGTTAGCGAGTTTCGTGTGTCAAAAGCCACTCACACATTGTACGAGGTTAGTATGTACTAACCTCGTACAATAGACCGTGTTTGATCCTGGATTTCGAAGTAGTCGGCAAACATCGCTTCATTGCTGAAGTAATATTTGCCGAAGCTCCTTCTCGCTACGCACCGGGGCTCTTGCCGGTAAGTAGCAAGAGTTTGTTGAATATAAAAATAATAATAAAATAATAATCCGATAAAAAAAGCACATTTTGCTTACCTCGGCCTCGAAAGTGACTTCGCTTGTCTCTTCCACGGAAATACAAGGAAGCCCGTTGGTGGCGCTAATAATTTCACAACCTTGATTCAGCTCCTCGGTAATTTTATAACTGTATCTAAATTCTTTGAATGCGCAATCCTCATGATTAATTTACTAATTATGGGCACCAATTAATGAAATGCCTTCAAAAAACATAATTAATGATTATTATTGGTGATGATAACACTCATTTGCATTAATTTAAAAAGATGACTGATAAAAAAAAATGAAAATAATATACGTGCCTGGAAAGAAACCAGCAGTACAAGCTTTGACGAACGTCAATAATACGTATACGGTATACCAAAGTCTATACAATGAAAAGATTGGACACTTCACGGACTTTGCGTAATGCCTTGCGTCGATATGCGTGTAAAATAGTGTAGGTGCCTATTCTTTCCCTTGTCGTGTCTTTGATATGAATATAAATCGCGCGCCCTCTTCAGGAGAAAATTGATATCAACGCTGACTGATTTCTATCTCCGTAAAATCTTCACTAAAGATCAAGAAAATATACATATTTTTAGAAAGAAACTTCAAGGAGAAGTCATGGAAGGATCTAAATGATTCGGTAAGTGTCATAGCAGGATGTGGAATATTTATTTATACATAATATTTTATGTGGGCAAAAGCCCACTGTATTTTCGAAGTGTAGTGCCTAGTAGTGGTGTGTCGCGTGCGTATGATGACTGATAATCCTTCGCTCGCGAGACGATATGAACCCATGGGTGGTCAAAACTAAAAAAAGCAAGCATTACTTATCCGGGGTTAGCAATAACAATTTGGTACGTGTGAAAAGGAAAAAAAATAGTACGGGGATAAAGAATAGTACGGGGTCAGCGATAGTCCGAGGTTTTTAAAATCCTGTGTAAAAAGGGCATGAGTCAGAGACAGAGCTACAGACAGCTAGCCACCACCGTTGCCGAGTGAAGGTCCAACCGGCTGGAGCTGGCGCTGGAGTGCGATACCGAACCGTGTCACGTCTGACTCTGAGGCTTGATCCAATTTAACGTGACGCCCTGACTGAGATCTTCATCGAAAAGGAGTTCAAAGATTGGGTCATATAAAGCAAATTTCATTGAAAATACTGAACTTACCGTAGTCGTTTAGTCCTTGGAGTAATAATTCGGAAACTTTATTTCACTAGTTTAATTCGTTACACTTCGTCTTCGATATCCGCTGATTGCGCTGACGAAATTTCTTCTGCACACTTTTTTCTAAAAATAACTTTGTGACTCTTTTAAACTGGTGTCTACCGTAGATGGCGGTATTGTTCTTTGATTTTAAAGATTTGGTGAGGTGCCGTGGCCGAGAAGTCTAAGTCACCATGTATAGTCTAAACTTTAAGGCTATACATGGTGAGTCCGGGGTTCGATCCACGGCCGCGGCACCTATGCCCATGAGCAAAGCATTTAATCTACACCAGTAGTTTTCTTACTTTCAAATAAATGGAAATGCTATATGCATTATTGGTAACTAGCTGTGCACTTGTTTTTTTAAAAAAATGCATTATTTCAGTGCAGTTCTCCGCATGTCTTCATGAATATTTAGGTGGGCTGATGACCCCGACTTGATCTTTTGTATTTAATTATATGAAATCAGGTTTTTCTCATTTCAAATTATTATTGTTTCATTTTTTCATAAATGTGTAAATGATGTGTCTCCATTATGATGAAATAAGCTGCAGCAATGAAGAGCTAATGCACTTAATTATTAGTTGTCAATCCAATTGTTTTAGTTCGTTTCAGTGGTAAAAAATTAGATAAACCTGATTTCATATAATAAAATACAAAAGATCAAGACTTGGGGATCATCTTTCCACCTCAATATTCATGAAGACATGCCGAGAACTGTTTGACCGGAATAATCAGATAATGCAAATCTTTAGAATTCAATCATTTTGTTATTAAATTTTGTTGTCCGATTTCAATCAAATTTTCAGCATCTTGCTCTGTGAATTATATTCTATTTATTGAAATATATACATGTATATGTCTTCGGCTTGGAGCATCCCTTTAACATGCTTATTAAGAAATCACTGAAAACAACACTCATTAGTCTACCAAGTATTACATTACTTAAAACAAATGTAGCGCCTCTGGCAGTCTTGCCTGAATTACGCCCTTCATAGCAGCATAGTATAGAATAATTAAAAAAAATGTATAATAATAAAATACTACGTTCATTGCCCCCTACATAACATTTTACCGTGATTTTGTGACAAAGACTAGATCAGTGATACTTGAGTTTACCTTTAAATGTCCAAAGTCAAATCGGGAAAGCGGCGCCCTTATCGCTCTGACATAATACAGGCGAGACAAAAATGAAGGTAAAGCATTTTTGGGGCGGTAAATGTATCAAAAATAAAATGAAATATCTTCTCTTAACTACTTAAGTCATAAATGTACAATATTTATCAAAATTTCATTCAAAGATGTTGATGAGCCTAGTTAATATAAGGGATGTATCCAGGATTTCATAAAACAAGAGCATAATAATCTTTGATATTCTCTGTTTAGAACAAAATGAACTTCTATTGTAAATTCAAGTTCTTACTCTGTCCACTTTATTAAGAAGTTTTGAACTCTATTTTATATTCTGTGCAATACATTTTGATAAAACAAGTATAACACATACCGTCACTTTGCCCTATACATCCATGAATTATAGATCAATATTGATAAATCACTATTTATAGCATGTTTTGATGATAAAGAGTGCGAACTACTTCAAACATCTAATCAGATGATAACTTTGAATACCTTGTCTTTTTTAAGACCACTTATGACTAAATATAGACAGGAGATATGGATAATTAGCCCAAGTAAATAATATATATATGTTTCTCGTCCGGGATTTTTAAAAGATAATAAAAACAGGGTTTTTTTATTTGTTGTACATCTTGTATATGTAGACCTAATTGTTTTTATTATATTTTGCAAATTGATTTGCATGTTGTATGTGGTAAAATATACATTGTTCTCTGATTTTAAATTCAAAATATCTGAAAAGGTCGTTACTGGGTGGAGGTAGTATTGGGGGCGGTAACAGTGTATCAAAAATAAGATTAAGTATCTGCACTGTCTTAAGTAATACTTTGTTTATCAAAATTTCATTCAAAAGATGTCGATGAGCCTAATACCATAATAAGGGATGTATCCAGGATTTCCTTTTAAAAAAGGACGAATATCTTTTAGGCTATATTCTCTGTTTATTTATTCCTTGAAACGCAGCGCGCGTATACAGCTGCACTGCTAAAGCCAGGGTAATGCTGCATATACTGTAGAGCGCTTAGAGACTTCTGTCAAAGTAAGTATTATAAGAGCTATATAAGCTAGTATAATTAGGTGGTCTGTCATGAATATGACAGATCACCTATTATATTCGTCAGAATTTTCTTTATTTTTATTGCCAAAGCTAGTAACCACTTTATCTCAATATCGGGCATGTCAATTTTCTTGATTTTCATGTCAGGTATGGCAATCATTATGGACATGCGAAACGAAACTTTTCAAGGTTATCAAATCATGATGACGTCATCTAGGCGCCATTTTGTAAAATTAAATGATTGATCATATCATCGCAACTAATCATAAAAAATCATCAATTTTTGCATCATATCAAGTTCAGGTGACAAGTCATCAGGACATGTCAACAGAGGTCATGCAAAGGTCACGACGCGCGCGTACGCGCGCGTCAAAATTTTAAAATTCCCCAAATCAATCGTGGTCAAATTTGGGTACGTTTCAGGCCATTTTGAGCATGTCAAAAATTTGCGCGCGCACAGGTATGCGTGCGCGTTTTTGCTCCTACCATCGGTATGCCTGTTCGAGTCGTCATTTATTTTATGTCTGTCCATTGTCCATTATCTTCTGATTAATTTGATACCTCATTCAGCCTCTTACGACCAATAATACGCAAATGCGCGTCCATTCAAATTTGCATTACACGCGCGTGCAAACTCGCAAAATAAGTCATAAGTGGGCAAAAATATGCCTTTATACAATTCACTGTAGCTCTTCAAGGAGTCCGTTGACCCCCAATTTTTTTTTCCTATTCGAATAGAGTATGAATTGGAGATATGATTTTATGCCACATTTGACCCTTAAAAACTTCGTGACGTCATCAACATGGCGTCGGAACTAAAAATTAGTGTTTTCTGTTTCATGATGTCACAACACTCATGTAAATTGATTCTAATTACGTAAATATTGGTCTTTTCTCGCCAAATTTTCAATATGTTTTACCTTAGAATGTACCCTTTAGACAATATGTCCATTGTTTCATTTTAAAGCTTGTACTATTCTCAAAACTGGAATTTGTACTAGGTTTGTCATCATGACATTTTTCTACTTGCAACAATTTACATTGACAATATGTTTCCTGTTTTGCGCTCCCTGTCTGTCCGGAAGATCGTGGTCGACTGGATAACGCACCTGCCTGGTAACGCTAGGGTCGGTGGTTCAAACCTCGCTTGACTCTCTTTTTTTTTTTTTTTTTTCCTTTATTAGGTGGTCTGTCATGAATATGACAGATCACCTATTATATTCGTCAGAATTTTCTTTATTTTTATTGCCAAAGCTAGTAACCACTTTATCTCAATATCGGGCATGTCAATTTTCTTGATTTTCATGTCATGTATGGCAATCATTATGGACATGCGAAACGAAACTTTTCAAGGTTATCAAATCATGATGACGTCATCTAGGCGCCATTTTGTAAAATTAAATGATTGATCATATCATCGCAACTAATCATAAAAAATCATCCATTTTTGCATCATATCAAGTTCAGGTGACAAGTCATCAGGACATGTCAACAGAGGTCATGCAAAGGTCACGACGCGCGCGTACGTGCGCGTCAAAATTTTAAAATTCCCCAAATCAATCGTGGTCAAATTTGGGTACGTTTCAGGCCATTTTGAGCATGTCAAAAATTTGCGCGCGCACAGGTATGCGTGCGCGTTTTTGCTCCTACCATCGGTATGCCTGTTCGAGTCGTCATTTATTTTATGTCTGTCCATTGTCCATTATCTTCTGATTAATTTGATACCTCATTCAGCCTCTTACGACCAATAATACGCAAATGCGCGTCCATTCAAATTTGCATTACACGCGCGTGCAAACTCGCAAAATAAGTCATAAGTGGGCAAAAATATGCCTTTATACAATTCACTGTAGCTCTTCAAGGAGTCCGTTGACCCCCAATTTTTTTTTCCTATTCGAATAGAGTATGAATTGGAGATATGATTTTATGCCACATTTGACCCTTATAAACTTCGTGACGTCATCAACATGGCGTCGGAACTAAAAATTAGTGTTTTCTGTTTCATGATGTCACAACACTCATGTAAATTGATTCTAATTTCGTAAATATTGTTCTTTTGTCGCCAAATTTTCAATATGTTTTACCTTACCTTTTTACCTTTTACCCCAAATTTTTCCTCACTCGTGGATATAGTCAATATCTCATCTGGAAATTGCATAAATATTAAAAAATTACGTAAAAAATAAAAATTGCACATTTTCGCAACATACGTCAACGTATTTATGCATATTTGACCTTATCTTCGTTATTAGTGGTCAGTTTTCTCTCAAATTTTGATATGATGTAGTCGAAAAAATTATCTACAAATAACGTGTGAATAATTTTCACTTTTGACCACACCATCAATGTGTTGTGACCTGTTCAAGTTTTTCCTAATTTTTTCTGGGCCTATTTTTTGAGAATTTTTTAAAGACAATATTTTATTAATCAATTTTACGGTCTTCCTATAAATTTCAAGCCAACTGGTTTTGCGGTTTTTCACATAAGATATTTTTCGTAGTTTTTACGGAACTTTTTAAGAGGTAATTTTAACATTGTAAAACATTGTTTATGTATTTTCTTAGTAAACGCTACAATATTGAAACGCTATTGTGTTGAAAAATTTCATTCCGGACATTTTGTGGAAATTTTCTGATTTTTTTTATTCGCTTGTCACTAAATATAACATATAACAAATTTTCAGTTACCTTCTGTGAAATTAAAAATTATGCAATTTACTTAATTACACATTTTCTGAAATTTTGCGGGAAAATTGCCTGTATTTGAATCTTTCACCTGACTTTTTCTTTGTAAAGTCATCTAGTAAGAATTTTCAAGTTAATGCTAAAGTCATACACAATTAATAAATGGATATTGAAAATGCTTGACGGAAAAAATAATGTGAAATGTTTAGGAATTTCAGAGATTTTGCAAACATTTCCCCCCAAAAAAAAAAAAAAAAAAAAATCTACTTAATTCTTTCATCAGATACATCACTAATGAGTTTTGAAGTGAATGATGTTAAATTGTAGCATTGTGAAATTTCTCATTAAAAATAATTCAAATTTGCCAGAAGTTTTGAACAATGTGAAAATTCTTCTTTGAAGCTTAAAAGAAAAATTGTTGACAGAATAAAGAATTTAAAAAAGATTTTTCATACAAAAACATGAAACTGTAGATTAAAAATTAGCTGCTCTGAAATAGAAGGCTCCTTTCATAGCGCAATTTTGGAAAGCCAATTTTGGTAAATCGTATCAAATTTTTGAGGAGTTTTTAAGGTATTTTACGTGCTCCAAACTTCATGTCGTATTTACCGTATTGCATTATCATTGTAATCATGACGGTTGTCATCACCACATTAATAATCAAATTTAGCAATGGTAAAAATTTATTCCTATAATGTCTATGATCAAGATTATCAATCATAGCTAAAAAAAATCATTTCTTACAACATCAGCCGACACTGAATGAAAGATCATGACAGACCACCTAATTCGTCCTCATGACGAATTAAAATCTAGTTATTAATTATTTTCTTTCCATCATGATCTAAAATTTTGTAAATCCCTTTTATAAGCTGACAAGAAATATTCTCCTAATGAAGAGAACACAGGAGGTAATCCTCATATAAAAGGGGGGGGGCACAATGCCACGATCTCCCTAAAAAGCAGGGTGACCAGACGTCCCGTATTTCCCGGGATTGTCCCGTATTTTGCTCCTTTGTCCCGGCGTCCCGACAAACCCTCCCCGGGACGCCTTATTGTCCCGTATTTCAGAATATTGAGCAAAAATACATTCAAAAGTGACAAATTTTCATTAGATTATAAATTACCTACAGATGACGAAGCAGAGACAACAATTAAATCGATAACTAAACTTTTGCAAGTTCTGCGGTGATTTTCTTGCTTCTGTAACCCAATACATTGCCGAACTGGCCTCCTGCCTATATGTGGCAGGCTACTAGCTAGTCATGTATGATCGGAGCAAATTCTTAATAGTGCTATCAATCTCACATGATAAACAGTTTTTTTCCACTTTAATAGTCACAAAGTCGGCAAGAAATTCTTATAATTATTATCAGATTAATGATTTGGAGATGTAATCGGTGCAAGAAGTTATTGACTTTTCATAGATCTATTTTTTTTTCAGCTTTCGTTTTGAGTCTTGGTGTGTACCATGCCGCGATGTTTCATCTAATTTTTAAGTTTGACAATATGTTTCACTTTGAAATTTTATTCATTTCTAAAATATTTTACTTTTTGAAACTTTTAAAATACATTAAGAAAAACACCAAATGATTGCTTACGGCTCATTATGATTTTTATTAGATGATTAATTTTTTTGTTTACTTGAAGTTTGAACTTTTTTTTACTTTTTCTTTCTTTTCTACCCTATGATGCCCCTTTCGTTCCATCTATCTTTATTTCTATCTTTTTTTCTCCCTGTTCATTTTTCTTTCTTTTCTTCTTTCTCTTACTTTCCTTCTTTATCAAATATCCTTTTTAGTTTCCTTCATTCTTTCTTTCCAAAAAATTACCTTGACTTCCTTTTTCCTCTCCTGTTTCTTTTCGTTCTTCCTCTCCTTCCCTTATTTTCTCTTTTTTTTCGTTCTCTCCTCCCTTCATTCTTCCCTCCCTCTCTTTCTTCCTTCCTTTATTTTTTCCTCGTATTCTTTTCCATTTTTTCCATATTTCTTTCTTTCCCTCCCTTCCTTCTTCCTTTCCTTCCCGTTTTTTTTTTCTTTCTATGAAGGAAACATATTTATTTCCCTCATTCTTTCTTTCCTCTTCATTTTTCTTACTTTTCCCTTTAATTATCTCCTTTATTTTGTCTTTCACACATTTATTCATCTTCCCTTCCTTTCCTTTTCTTTCTTTCTATAATTTCAAAGAATGACGGAAACCCTTTTTTTCTCTCTTTTATTCTTTCTCTCATCCTTCTACCATGTCTACTGTTCTAACTTTTTGTTATTTCATATTTTTCCTTAATTTTCTTTCCTTCTCAATTCATCTCCTTTCTTTCTCTCCTTAATTCTTTCGTTCACCCTCCCTTCCAATTCTTTATATTTTTTCACAAGTCTAACACTGCGCGTTTGCTTCTTTGTTGATCTTTATTTGTCAATTGTCCCTTATTTCATTTTGTAAAATCTGGTCACCCTGCTAAAGAGTGCATGCCTTTCCCAATCCATTAGTGAATCATTACTGTCACTGTGGTTAGCAGTCCACTATATTAATTTTGAAATATAGTCTAGGTATATATTTTTGCAGAAAGAGGTAACTCATTAAAAAAAATAAAAAAAAGCGAGATAACAAAAAAACCAACTTGCCAATTATCCCTACATAATTATTCATTCATTATGAAGAGAAATGAACAAAATGAACTGTTGATGTAAATTACAGGTTTGGCGATTTTGTTTTATTCAGAGTGTCTTCATACAAGTACTTGGGTGTGTGGTTAGATGAAAACCTAATCTGGAACAAACAAGTTGAAGAAACTTGTAAAAAGATCGCTTCCAGATTGGCACTTTTGGGTCGACTACGTAAGTACATGACAATTTCAAGCTCAAAATTACTGGCGAATTCTTTTATCTTACCTTGCTTGGACTATTGTAGTCTCGCTTGGGTAAATTGCTCCCAAAACCTGAAGGATATTTTGATAAAGCAACACAAGAAAGCTGCTCGTCTTGTACTGCAAACTGACCATAATGTGCCAACTGTTTTTCGAAAACTGAACTGGATGCCTATAGAAGAGAGGTGATGCTTCCATACCTGTAGAATGGTGTTCAACTCACTACTGGCTGAGGCACCAACTTATAGGCCTATGTCAAAAATGTTTTCCCGATCGAGTAATATTCCCGGGGGAGGGGCACTCGACCAAAAAAGTAGTAGGGATGTGCCGCGGCCGAGACAAAAACGGGGGCCTTGGAGCGGGCTAATTGTGAAAAGGAGGGTCCTCGGAACGGGCTTCAGCACTACAAATGTTTGTGAAAACGGGGGTCCTTGGAATGGGTCGCCTGCATGTATATGTGAGTGCGTATGCATCCCTATATGGAACGGGCATACGTGCAAGCAGCTAGCACGGGCATCGGGTGCGCTAGCGCAGAGGCGATAGTCGGACAGGGCTCTGCGGCCGCTTTCCACCAAAATTGCGGCTCATTGTACATAGCAGATCAATGCGACCGGAACAGCGTAACGGAAAATATGCGAAGCTTTGGAGCGGATTTCTTTCTTCTTTTTTTCACAAGAAGAAAATGATATGCCTTGGAGCGGCTTTCTTTGTTCTTTTTCTCAATAAGACAAAAATACTATGCCTTGGAATGGAAATTTGAGTGTACAAATAGGGGGTCCCCTCCGCGGCACATACCCACTATGCATTATATACTGAGTGCCCCCCCCCCCCCCCGGGTAATATTCACTCACATAATACAAGAATTGCTACTTATTGTGGTATTCTGGGACCGACAGTGGGGTAGCTAGGATTTTTTTCCCGGGGGCACTGGGGGGTCCTTGCTTTTTCAGGGGGGGCACCGGCCATTTTTCCGGTGTGTGTGTGTATGTGTCCACAAGGGCGAATCCGACTTTCGCCAATAGGGGACGGGGCCCGAAATTATCTTCACCTATATCAGTCACTTCTTAGTTTTATTCTTATTAAACAACATAAACATAATCTCATAAGCCTTATAAAAAGTGCGAGCGCGAAGCGCGAGCGATTTTTTTTTTACTTTAATGTATTTTTTCCTGAAAATTTAATTTTCTGGGCAATGCTATGTGTGATCCTGAACAAGATTCGTATGTACCCCCAAGCGCGAACAGAAATTTTTATCGACAGTTCTAGAATTATCGAAAAGGGACCTGTTAAGGACTGCTTACAGTTACCCACGAAGACGGTATATACAATGTATTTCAATAATGCGAGCGCGAGCAAATTTTTTGACATTCCGACCTAAAAAAAATGGTCATTCTTAGCACTTTTTGTATTAATCAATGGGATAGGTATGTAACTAAACAATAGATGCGAGCGCGAAGCGCAAGAGGAAGAAAATTGAGATTTTAGACCAAAAAGCGGGACACTCTATTCATATTTTGTAAGTCATAAATAGGATATAGTCAATTGGGTATCATTAAAAATGCGATCGTGAAGCGTGAGCAGACAATTATTGATATTCTGATGTAAAACTAGATTAAGTACATTTTAAATAAAGAACATGCAGGCTATCGCGCATGTTTTAGATTTAGAATCTGGGCATTCTGAATACATTTGTTTAATGGAACATTATGGAATACACGTAGACAATATGAACTTGGCAAATCAAACAATGTGACCACGCAGCGTGAGCTTAAAATGCTGATATGTAGACCATAAAACGGACATTTTACAGAGCACTTAAATTTGTAAATGAAAAAAAATAATGAAAGCTCGATGTCCGAGCTAAAATATGTTTTGCATATTGATTTCAAAACTTGCTCCACATCAGCCTATTGAGTAAGATATGAATCCCATCGAACAGGCAATTATGGCGCGAAGCGCCAGCAAAAAAAATATATATATTAACATGAAAAGTTTTTTTTTAATTGCAAGTCTTCCCCTCACATTATTTCATTCACTCGTCTTCCTCCTCTTATTTTCCTCTTCTTTTTTCTTCTGTCTTTCCTCTTCTTTTCCTTTTCTTTCTTCTTTCTCCCTTTTTTCTTTTTTTTTTTTTTTGCTCTGCCAATTTTTTCTGGGGGGGCACCTGGGGGGGCACACCAAATCTCAGGGGGGCACGTGCCCCCCAGGCCCCCCGTAGCTACGCCACTGGGGACCGATTGCACGAAAGGGTCTTTCCAAGGACCGTCTTTCGTGCCGCCCATCTTTTATGATACGTTATTAGCGGGGTGTTTCTGAATTTTATGATAAAGAATAAGATTCGTTAGCTTGCTTTTAAATCAAATTTTATAAAATTTCATGATATATATCATCATTTTATAAACAAATATTTTGTTTATTTTAACGGACGAATAAAACATGTTTGCAGATTTAAAATGCGTTTCACATGGCGCATCATAAAACATGGGCGACACAAATTAAAGACGGTCCTTGCAAAGACCCTTTCGTGCAATCGGCCCCTGGTTCCTAGGCACGTACCCAAGCCGGTAAGAAAGCCTTTTCTCACCATGGGGCGTGTCTGTGGAACCAACTCCCCAATGATGTAAGAAATTCGACGTCAAGAAATTCATTCACAACATCGTGTTGGAGATACAGGCTTAATCAAATTTGAACATCATACGTATATGCTATTGTTTCGTGTTCCAAGTGAAGACTATTTATTGAGCCATGCTAGTAACTCGGTCTCTTAGTAAGTGGATGATACATATTCTTCTTATCTCCACGTACCTTTTTCTCTATTGTATTTTTCTTACCCTCTCTATATTATCTTTATATGTCACCTCTCTATCTTTCTCGTTATACCTTCTGTCCAATCTTGTACTTTTATCATCTTTCACACTGCGTAAAATCCTTTTCATGCCTTTCCTGCCATATAAATGTAATTACGATGGATGAAATAGAAATTAGGTAATTATAACGAATCTTATACAATCACACCTATCCTATTTTAAAATCATAGTGATTTAAATCACGATTGAATCAACGTGATTTAAATCCGCTAACCCTGGTAGATTATTCTTACTCATCCTGTCCAGTTAATTAAGAAGTTTTGAACTCTATTACACTCTTCTGTGTAATTTTGATAAAACAAGTAAAGCACATACTGTCACTTTGTCCTATACATCCAGATAAAATCATCGATCAATATTTATAGATCCCTATTTACAGTATGTTTTGATGATAAAGAGTACAAATTAATTCAAACATATTTTTTGATATTTTGTCTTTTTTATGTACGTGTATGACTAAATATAGACAGGAGATTTTGAAGAAAAAAAAACGAAACATGAAAATTAGGCCTATAGCACATACCACCACCTTGTCCTACATCCAGATATAAATCATCATGATCAATATTTATAGATCACTATTTATAGTATGTTTAGATTATAAAGAGTGCAGATTAATTCAAACATTTATCTGATGATAACTTTTAATATCTTGTCTTTTAATATGTACAAAAAGTATGACTAAATATAGACAGGAGATATTGATAATTAGGCCAAGTGAAAATATATTATGTTTCTCGTCCGGGATTTTTGAAAAATAAAATATCAAAAGTAGGCCTATAACACATACCGTCACTTTGTCCTATACATCCAGATAAAATTATAGATCATTATTTATAGATCACTATTTATAGTATGTTTTGATTATAAAGAGTGCATATTAATTCAAACATCTATCTGATGATAACTTTTAATATCTTGTCTTTTAATATGTATTTTGTATGACTAAATATAGACAGGAGATATGGATAATTAGGCCAAGTGAAAATATATTGTTTCTCGTCCGGGATTTTTGAAAAATAAAACATCAAAAGTAGGCCTATAACACATACCGTCACTTTGTCCTATACATCCAGATAAAATTATAGATCATTATTTATATATAGACCACTATTTATAATATGTTTTGATTATAAAGAGTGTATATTAATTCAAACATTTATCTGATGATAACTTTTAATATCTTGTCTTTTAATATGTACAAAAGGTATGACTAAATATAGACAGAAGATATGGATAATTAGGCCAAGTAAAAATATATATATTTTTTCTCGTCCGGGATTTTGAAGAAAAAAAAAGAAACATCAAAAGTATATATGGAGACGCTGTAGACCTATCTCACACAAGACTTAACCCCCCCCCCCCATTGAATAGCATGACGTCACGGATTTTAATACGCCCACGCATATTTGAAACGTTTTTTATTACAAAACCCTATCAAGCTGATATAAAACTGATAGAAGAAAAGTTTTAGATGTAATCTCTCTTAAGGCTCCACTTTAACTTTATCGGGGGTGCCCCGTTCGTGCCACCAAACTTTAATATTGGACCACTTATATATGAAGGTTTTGGTGGCCCGAACGAGCCAACCCCAATAAAGATAAAGTGGAAATATCGGACCACTTAAAATATTATATGAAGGTTTTGGTGGCCCGAAAAAAATAGAGAAAAACATTAATTTGATAAACCGACTTATGAAATATCAATTCTGCAGCCACGACCATTGCGTTAGTCATCCTGTATGTAGACCTTGTTGCTGTTATTATATATTTTGCAAAATGATATGCTGTATGTGGTAAAACATACATTTTCTATGATTGTAAATATGAATTATCAAAAACGGTTGTTACTTGGTGGGGGTGGTAGGCCTATTGGGTCGGTAAATGTATTAAAAATAAGATTAAGTATCTACACGCAAAGTAAAATAGGTTCAACAGACTAGATGCGACACTGGGAGCACCTTTAAGGTGAAACTTTGAACATTTTTGGAAAAGTTGCAACTTTGCACCTCTCTTGAAGGTGAAATTATCACCTAGGTGCAGAATGTCTTACCATATCAGGATACCACAGTTTCTGACCGTCCGCTTGGTCTGTTTAGCCAAAGTTTCAAGTGTACGGAATTCTTCTGCGATGAACATAATCAGAGTTAGTGATTTATTATTCTACCTTTAATTCCGCTATAATTAGTTGGCACAAACAAGAAAGAAATGGTGGCTCTTGCGTATGTCATAAGCGGATCCAGGGGGGGCCGAGGGGCCCGCCCCCCCCCCCCCATTAGCGGAGCAAAAGAAAAGAAAAAAAGGAAAGAATGATACAAAATGAAAAGAGATGAGAAAAAAGAAGAGGAGGAAGACGATTGAATAAAAAAGATAAAATGAGGGGAAGACTTGGAAAATTTAAAGAATCTTTCATGTCACTATATAAAATTTTCGCTCACGCTTCGCCCTCGCATTGCCTGTTAGGTGATTTACATAACTTGTTCAATATGGAGCTTAAATATCTAGTTTGGAAGTGAATATACAAAGCATATTTCACCTCGGAAATCAAACTTTCGTTATTTTGTGTGATTTACAAATTGAATTTTATAGTGCTCTGTAAAAATGTCAGTTTTATGGTAAGAATATTAACATATTCTGCTCGCACTGCGCGCTTGCAAATTTTGATTTATCAGGTACTTATTATTTTCGTGTATTCCATGAAGTTTTCAAAATATCCCTTTTCAGGCCTGATTGTCAAAACGTATCAGCTAGCGCTGCACGCTTGCATTTTGATTTGCGAGTTATATATGTGTCAATATTGATTACACAACAATCTACTTAAAATCCCTTTTTCATGACAGTTTATCAAAAATTTCGACTCGCGATTTGCACTCGCATTAATTCAGCGACCTCACTATACATTAATAAATAAGATTCCATTTTAATAGATTTAAATTGTCCCTTTTGTTGCATCTCGTGCTTAATTAGCAAGAGGAATAGAAAAATAGTCATCATTTTCATATGATGACATGTCCTAAGAATGTCCCAGTCCTATTTAAAAATTAAAAGTAATAATAATGAAAAAATATCAGCTCTTTAATTATTAAGAGCAATCCATATCCACCTCACAATTTTCCTACAAAGTGCTTGAAATATATAGCTGAAATTGACCCTTTTTTAGATAAAAGATGTATTTAGAATGCCTAATAACAGGTAACTACTTGTTATTAAGTTGGGATTCATATTTCTTCTTAATCTGCACTTGTAAAAGCCTGGGAAGTGGGAAAAATGCATGTGAAGCAAAAAGAGAAAAGAACAAAAACGAACTACTGATGTAGATTATTCTTTCTCATCTTGTCCAGTCTATTAATAAATTTTGAACTCTTTTTAATACTCTTCTGTGCAATACATTTGATAAAACAAGTAAAGCAATTAAAGTACAGTCACTTTTGTCCTACATCCAGATACAATTATAGATCAATATTTATAGATCACTATTTATAGTATGTTTTGGTGATAAAGAGTGCAAATTAATTCAAACATTTATCAGATGATAACTGTGAATGTATTGTCTTTTTTAAGTACGTGTATGACTAAATATAGACAGGAGATATGGATAATTTAACCAAGTAAAAAAAAAATATGTTTCTCGTCCGGGATTTTGAAAAGATGAAAAGGAGAGGCTTTTATTTATTTTTCTCAATCCCATACGTTTTCCCAATCACATGAAATGTTAGAACAATGGAGACACTGTAGACCATATGCCACACAAGACTTAAACATAATATATTGACAAGGCTGTTTTCAGTTACAAAACCCTATCAAGTTGATATAAAACTGACAGAAGAAAAGTTTCAGATGTAACCACTCTCAAGACTCCACATTAACCTTTCGGGGGTGGCCCGTTCCGGCCACCAAAACCTTCATATAATATTTTTGGTGGCCCGAAAAAATAAAAAAAGCATTAAAAAGGATAAAACAGACCTACAAAAAGTGAATATCAATTCTGTAGCCAGTTGGGTTACAGATGGGTATTTCTAAATGAAATCAAGATGGTAATGCACATAGGCCCTACGCAGGGACCCATGTGGATTTTATCAGGTTCATATATTCCAGTTGGGTTTTAGATGCGTTTTTCTAAATGGGATCAAGATAGTAGGGACTTCAACCCTTGGTTTAGGAATGAAGGGGAATCATTATAATAGGGAATATATTTTATAGGCCTTGATGTAATAAGTCTTTGATATTTTTTACTGCCTCCTACTGCCGGTGTTGCGCGCAGTTTTCTGTCAACTGACAAACTTATTTTGGCTGCCTTTTTTCGTCACAAGTGTTTGTTACAAAATGTCATAATGAGGCGTTGCACATTGTGCTAAAATGTGTGCCAACAAACTGTGTTCAACCCAGTTATCTTTTCATTGAGGTAGACCACACAGGGGCGGCGGAACCGCGGGGGAGGGGGAGGGGGCAGGGGCACCCCCCCAATATCTCGTAGGGAAAAATGCCCTTTATTTCAAAGTAAAATATGCCCTTTTTCAAATGAAATTAAAAAGCACCCTCTTTTCGAGATGAAATTTGCCTTTTTTCAGAATGAAATACCTTTTTTGAAGTTACACAGTTTAGGTAAGTAAACCAAAAAATATTGGCTCACGATACGCGTCAACTGTTTGAGAAGATATCCATCCCGTTCATGTTTACACAAAGCGCTCATAATGTCCAGTTTCCCGGTGAGAATATCAACAATTTTCAGCTCGCGCTTCGCATTAGTTTGGTGGGTGAGATATGCATTCATGAGTCACTAAAAGAAGTCATTAACAAATGCCTTTTCAGGTCAGTTAAAAGGCCTTTTCGTGATAATAAAAACATCTCTGCTTTTTTTATTTTCATGTCTAAATATCTAGGCCTACATTAAATGTCCAAAAACTTGATCTCACGCTTAATGCTTGCAATATTGATGTAGGCCTCAGGGGCGGATCCAGGATTTTGAAATAGGGGGCGCCAGCGGCGAGGGAGCGAAGCGACCGAGCAGGGGGAGGGTGTGGGAGGGGGATACCCCCCTCCCACGGCAAGGACTTTTTCAAAAAATCATGTCCAAAAGTCGTATTTTGAGAGCACCTTTAGAAGAAAAATGCACACTTAAATCACTGTAACTTCATGAATAAAAGACACACACTGACTCATTTAGGAGCTGGTTTCCAGTCACACACCGTATAAGCGGTCATTCAAAACATACATTTGGCAAAGGCTCTTCACTTGCTTGCATCGTGTGATTGAAACGTCAAATTTAAATGATACGAAACTGAGACTTGTAATCGATAAGTTCCGAATAATCCATTCTGTTTATTGTCATTTGTGTATTTACATTGTGTGTTTCAAATGAGACATAAAATTTGGTTCTTTTTTCCCCAAAATGCACAGTAAATTGTTACAAACTACAGAAAAAAAACGACATCATCTTCTGGTAATCAACCTTTTCCCTCGTATTATTTTCAAATCATCTTCAATAATCCAGTCATTCTGCACAACCTCAAAGTAATATAATGCTTCTTAAGGGGATTCTCATCATTTTTATTGTTTACGTTTTCGATTTTGCTGGCATTTTTTTTTAAAGATATATTGTAATCAGCAAACCTATAGATTATCAAACATTAAAAATGGGGTAAGGGGGGTGGGTTAATGTCACAATTTCTACTTTTTAACAATACACAATGTGTCCTCGGGACGTTTTTCCCCAGCACGAAATTATTTTTATTCTCAACCCCCACCCCCCCCCCCCCCCGTCACATAAAATCTTCGCTCCTTACGCTGACATATAGCTGCCTATACACAGCAAACGCGGAGTGGGGTCGACTGGTGATTGAGAATATACAATTTTGCTCCTTGATAATTCGTTGGAATTATTGCTTCGGCGAAACTTAGTTGGGGCGCCCTGGATAATATGCCTCTGAATCTACCAGAAAGTGTAAAAGTTAGTTTACATTAAATACAAATATGTCTGACCTATACATTTCAGTGAAAACGTACATGACCAAGGCAGAATGATAATGCTGCGCACGTGCATGGCGCCCGATATAGGGCTTCATCTTTGAGTGAAGAATAATCTCGGGGTTAGACATTGTATTGTATTTTGTATTTTATTTATTTAATCACGGTTAAAAAGCCTGCTTTCAGCTAGAAGCTGCTTTTCAGCAAGGCCGTGGACAAATGATAATAACAAATAATATCAACATAAAACAAGCATACAAAAATAAAAACGAAAAACAAAAATATATCGAAGCATAGGTAAAATACAATTGGCAAAATTAAAATTGGAGTAAACAAAAATGAAAAATAAATAGACGAAAATAATATACAAAGTTATGTCAAAATTAAACATAAAAAATGAAGATATATAATGCGGTATCATCAAGGGTGAATCGGGGTGGAGAATTAAATTAAGAAAGTGATATGAGACGTGCAAATGTAGCCGGGTTTTTTTCTAATCGGGTTGTTGCGGGTAAGTTATTGAATAATTTAGAAGCTGAATAAATGGGACTGTTCTTTAGATAATTAGAATGAGGCTTCGGTAATTGAATTTGTCGGTCTATGTTTCTTAAAAGATATTCCCGTGATTTAAGTGTGATTCGAGAACAAAGGATAGATGGAGCTAGATTATTGACCAATTTAAAAATGGTGAAAATTGACTGATTGTTCCATCTCTTGTTGAGTTGATCAACCTTTAAAATGGCATATATATTCGCTGTACTAAATCTACTGTTTACTTCTAACACAGATTTCAGTGCCCTGTTTTGTAGAACTTGGAGACGATTTAGTTGGCTTTTATTGCCATTTCTCCAGATTGTACAACAATAGTCAAATATCGGTTGGATTAAAGCTTTATACAACATAAGAGCTGTGTTTTGGGGTATATAACATCGAATGCGTTTTAAAGAATAAAATGTCTGTAAAACTTTCTTCCGAACACTGTCAATTTGGGGGGTCCAGGTTAGGGAGCTGTCTATTATTACACCAAGATATTTACATTGGCTTACCCTTTGCAATTCGTAATTTTGCATTTGTATTTTTATATTATCAAATAGACGGAGTTTTGCTTTAGATCCTAATAACATGAATTGACACTTATCGATGTTAATTAATAGTTCATTATTAGAAAACCATTTAGAAATTAACTTCAAATCTCTATTAATAGTCATTTCTAAATTTCTGGGCTCTTTAGATGCAAAGTAAATGCATGTGTCGTCTGCATATAAAGAGAGGGAGCATTGTTCTACAGATCTGACCAAATCATTTAAAGTGATTATAAAGAGGAGGGGGCCTAGGATACTCCCCTGAGGCACTCCGCTTTCAACAGTACGAAAACCTGACATATTACCATTGACAACCGTTGATTGCTGCCTACCATAGAAATAATTGCGAAACCATTTTACTGCATCCTGATCAAATCCAAAGTAAAATAATTTCTTTAACAGTAATTCAGACGATATTAAATCAAATGCCTTCTCCAAGTCTATAGTGACCATACCAATAACGTAACCTTGATCAATTTTGTTAGCAAAATCATCAGTAATATTTAACAAGGCAGTGGTTGTTGAGTGGCCTGGACGAAAACCATGCTGGCATGGATCAAGCAAACTATTGTTTGACAGGTAGTTATACACTTGATTAAACACAATCTTTTCTAAGACTTTAGACAAAACCGGGAGTACTGAGATTGGTCTATAGTTTGACGGATTAGTATTGTCACCACTTTTGAAGATTGGCGTTACACGAGCCCTTTTCCATGCATCAGGAATCCTCCCTGTGGACAGAGAAGTATTGACAATATGTGTCAATGGCGTAATGATGTAGTCAATACCTTCTTTAATTACATGTGCTGGAATTTGATCCAGGCCAGTGGCCTTATTACTTGCAATTTCATTGATGTGTTTTTTAACATCTCGACTTGAGATCGGCTTAAAACTGAAAGTGGTTGATGCTTTGTTTAAGTATTGATCCATATTGTCTTCGAAGGTAAACCTTTCTTTGCGTTTAGCTGCCAGGTCAACGAAGTGATCATTTAAGCGTGTGGCAATTTCCTTAAATCCCAAAATATCTTTACCATTAAAAGACAGTTTCTGAATTAACTTCTTGTGTTTTTTATTAGGAAGCATACATCGTAAAGATTTCCACATAGCAGAACAATTCCCTTTGTTGATCAAGATTATCTCTGAAATATATTGCTTTTTTGCCTTTCGTATCATATCTGTGACAGTATTTCTAAGTTTTCTGTATAATATCCAGTCACTGTCAGATTTCGAAGATTTAGCACGGTTTTTTATTTCATTCCTTTCCTTTATCTTGGTCAATATGTCACTATTTATCCATGGAGTTTCTTTTTGTCGCACTCTTTTTTTCCTAAGAGGTGCGTGTTTATTCAAAACTGAACAAAATTTACTGGACCAAACTTCATAGGCAATATTAGCGTCTGTTTCAGAAAGAACATCTTGCCAACATACATCGCTTAAATCGTTCTTAAAATCGCTTATATTCATTTTCTTTAGATTCCTTGAATACACATATTTATGACACACAGATGGGGATTTGTGCTTTCCTAATGAGCAGATCACCATATAGTGATCGCTCATGCCTAGTGGAATGACATCACAAAAAGTAATTTTGTTATGATTTGAGGAATATATGACATCATTATCATTCGCATCGTTGACACTTTCTCTTGCGATCTGTTACTTACAATTTACATGTATTTGCCATAAAGACGGACAAACGCATGTTACAAAAAACACAAAATTTCGGGAAAAAATGATATCCAATCCAACATCTTCACACTGGTCACTGCACTGCAACTCCCGATTACAAGTGGTGCAACTTTCCAACCAATCGACTTGCGCGCCCTGGAATTCCGGAATTTACATATTGCAATACAGTATGACAGAGGTGCATTTGTGCGAACACAAAGGCCATGAGCGTAAGTTAAAATATAGTTTTGACTAGATCTAGCCCTTGAAATTGACTACATTGTACCAATCCAGTAAATATAACCATCCAAAAAAAAAATAGGGGGGGGGGCGCGCGCGCCCAGGGCGCCCCCTCTGGATCCGCCACTGGGCCTTATGATTATGTTTGTAAGAATAAAAGGTACTTCAAACCTAAAGTCTTGCGTTTGGACTACCCCTGAAAAAAACAAAACAAGAATCAACTTAATGGCCGATTCTAAACGTAGAAACATTTTTTTTTACATCTGCCATTGCAAATTTTATGTTCTCTGTGATAAAAGTGATAAAAAGAAGTGTCCCGGTCACTCAACAAACCACGCCAAGGGTAATTAAACAGTAATTAGCGCCAAAATTGACCACAACGTGATTTTTACATCTTTCAATTTCAAAATTTCAACAATAAAAAAAAACGCTTGCTCGCTACACTCGCTCACGAAACTAGAGCTGAATTTAACAAATCAGAAATAGCTTCAAAAAGATTGTTCTCAACTAAATTACAAAAAAACACAGCTATACTTCAGGCAGAAATCTGATTTTGAAAAAATCGCACAAAAGTGCACATTTTGACATATAAGTGCCCTTTTTGGGGATTAGCCCCCCCCCCCCCACGAATACGTTCCGCCGCCCTGAGATCACTTGCATTCACACCATCATGACCATGTGGGACCTTGAGTCCAGGGGACCGTTTCATCAACATTTTTGTCCGGCAAGTTGTCAGATCTGACATCTTTTCTTGATTCTGATTGGCTGAGAGGCATTGTTACTATAGTAACTGTCGGATAACATGGGACTTGTCGGATAAAACGTCCGACAAGTCCTTTCATGAAACGCTCCCCAGATCGCACTCCAAGTGAGATAAGTATACCAATGTTGAATTTACCGATTTATACAGCCAGTATCAGCTTTGATTTCTACGGCGAATTCAAAGAGCGAGTGTCCCTTACACACAATCTGTCAAATAGTGACAAAAGGGCGAATAGAAGAAAAAGGGGAAGGGGAAGACATGGGCAAGAAGAGCATGAATATGTTCAAAAGAGAGAGATGTAAAAGTCCTGTAACTCTAATTACCAATTTACAATTTTAAAAAATGGTGTCTGGCCTCAATCTCCCCCATTAAAATACCCCAATCGGTACCGGCTCACATGTATCATTATGGTCACACACGCATTCTTTTTTTTCTCATTCTCAATATACATATTTCGATATATATGTGTATATATATATACATATATATATCGATTTAGGTTTCTCTACATTTTTATCTTATTTTTCATCAATTCTTTTCTCTGTATTTGTCTCTTAATGTGTCTTTATTTTCTCTCTTCTCTTTCGCTCTAATCTTTTTTCTATTATATTCTCACTGACATAAAAATGCAATTGAAGGCAATTTCATCAAATATGAATTAATGTTTAATCTTGTCGAATTAAATAAACATTCAACTCGTAAAGTGATTTGGTAACGCATTTCCTAGATATTTTCGGGGGGGGGGGTTGTTAGCTTTCATGCATATTAATGAACCTGTTTAGTTGGTTGATGTATCTCCGAAGTGATGTGCATTAGTATTGGGCGTTTAAATTTATGAACAAAAAATAGACTTCTAAAAAACATATACTTCTTTTGTCTTTTTGTGGTAAAGTGGTTCCGAATCAATTACGTTTTGCGGTATCAATCGTCGATGTTCTTCGTGATTTTAACATATTGTAATCTGAATTACAATTCTTTTCCAATAGGTTCAGTTCAATTTATTAGCGATAATTCATGATCAATAAGTTATTCAAGGTCATATAAGCTAGGAAAAAAGGAATACAAATCAAATGAAGTTATACGTGGTTTGAAAATATAATTTTTATATGAATGCATTGATTCTGATCATGTAGATTTGTTTGTTAATTTGATCAAGTATTACCAGAATACAGAATTTCAATCCCACCCCCCCCCCCCCCCCTGAAAAAAAAGCTGCGTTTGAAATAATATCAAATGTGATTGAAATGTGATAAAATTCGATTGCATCATTTATTTGAATTTAATGTCATTTCATCTTTCGTTTAGATTTCAAATTATATGCTTATATTTTCTCCAGCGTCAGTATAGTGTCCATTCCAGCAACGTCGGTTACCTGTAAGTATAAAATCAATGAGATAAAAATATATATATATATTTTACAATAAAGGTTTCAGCCGATAATTTTTTTTTAGCATTCTCTGATTTTTTTTTTAACAATGACATTGTAAACTCTTCGAATTCCTATTAAATTGACAATAAATGAATATGTATTTGCTTATGCCTAAAGTTGGCAAGACATAATGTAATCCCTCTTAAAATGATAAACTGATTTATAGATTCATTTGGCATAAAATGCACATTAATTTTAACCCCTTTTCTTTTCATTTTCTTTCCCTTTGCCCCTTTTACTTCAACTTTCGGGGGCCATTTCCCAAGCCCCCACCCCTTCCCATTTGCTCTTTAATACTCATGTCTCGTAATCAAATCGATAACGGAATAGAGTAAATTTAAAAAAATGAAATATATATATATATTTATAATATACAACTGAAAGATAATAAAAAGGGTTTAGTGATGAGAGTGAATACCTACACGTAAAGAAGCTTATTGGGGCACGATGAAGACAACCAGTCAAGTTTGTCCTTGTTGGTGTACTTCAACATATTATCCGTGTTCTTGCCGTAGAGGGCAATGGCACCTTTGTGAAATTATAATGATAATAATGATTTAAAAAAAAAAACAGCCAGCCCAGCATCGCAGGGAGGAACCTAAATCTCCACATCAGCAGCTAAATTAGGTTAGCTACACAAAGATTAAACATGCCAAACTCATCAGGAGAATTCTAAAATTGCCTATAGCGACTATTCCGGATTACACATAGGGTAAGGGTATTTTTTTATGTACATAATTGATTGTGGATGATGGGTTTAATAACAGATAACTTGTTTTTAATTGAGGTAATAAAAGGGTTTAACTATTTATGTATGCTGTTTGTCAAGTTTTTATGATTTCGGAGTTCGGGGATGTAGTAATGGAAATTTCTGAACATTGAAAATGTTTGACCTTTTAGGACGGCTCAAAAGTGCCCACCATAATACAACCCCATGTCGACACCCTGTAAAAAAAATGATTAAGATGCAGTACCCCCCATAAGTTTTTAAGCAAACGGGTGCAAGAAAATGAAGATATAAGTTAAGAAATCGGCGCCATCCTCTTAGTTCGTCTTGTTCCACCCTCCCCCCTCTCTTATTACTACTCTATTCCCCTCTCTGATTCTATTTCTCCCCCCCCCCCTTCTATCTCTCTCTCTTAATACCCCTGTACTACCTCTACCCATCTAGATAGTATTTCTCTTACCAGCAACATGAGGACAAGCCATTGAAGTCCCACTCTTGTCAGCGAGGGCTCGGTCTGATGTGATCCCGAGTGATGTTATGTATAATCCAGGAGCGTATAGGTCTACGCATCCACCCCAGTTTGAGAACTCTGCACGTAAATCATTCCAATCCGTGGCGCCAACAGTTATGGCCTAAATTTAGATGTTAATTAAAGTTCAGGTTTTCACTTTCTTTATATTTGAATGGGTAGCCCTGAAATATGCTTGATGATTAAATCGTGATTTTATCACCAATTTGACGACTTGGATGTAAAGTGTGCGCTTTTGTGTCTCAAAGATCACACAGTTTGCCGCTTATTTAATAATTTTGGTTGGGAATCTGCGAAGTTTGAATTTAAATTCAATTTATTTATAGACTTCATTCACTTGACATGAACATTTTGTTTTATAGTATATAATGATAACAGAAAATAATTAATACATTATACACAAAAATAGCATATAATATAGATTTCCAATTTGGTTTGGTTTTATTTACCGTATACAAATCACAACAAAATATATTGTACAAAATATAAAATTAGATAGGCTACTGTATGTAAACACTTAAAAAGATACGGATGGATCACTCTATTCAAAACCACTGATAAAATGACTCTGTTCTTCCTAGAGGTCCAATTAAAAGAAAAGAAAAGGAATGAAATAACATGCGAAAAAATGAAAATAACATAGTGAGAGTATAACATGATGCAATATAGCAAAACATTTATATGTTTATCATACAAGATCAGAAAACTAACTTCAGTAAAAAGAAATATAATTTATGTTACAGAAATAGCTTTGGTGTATTTTTTATTTTACAAAGCCTACAAGTTTGAGAAGGAAGTATGAGACTAATGCGGACATTTTGAAGATGAAGGCGATGATGATGGTCAAGGTTGAGATGCCGAAACTTACGGATGGTGTGGCTGCTGGGGAGTAGTAGCAAGCATTGTCTTCCTCGTTACCTGCCGCTACAGCAGTAGGTACTCCATGGGCAATCATTTCTTCAACTGCATCATCCAGCGTCTTAGACCTTCCTCCACCAAGTGACATCGATGCAATTGAGTACTTGTCGTTATAGTAGTCAACGTAATCTATGATGTCATCGATACCTGTACTCACGATGACGGAGTGAGATTAAAAACTTATAAGGAGGTAGTAATTCGCACAAGTAATATGATAATAATATAGGGTATTTATATTGCGCACATATCCACCTTGTTAGGTGCTCAAGGCGCTCCTACCTGCTAAGCTAGGCGTTCATAGCGCACACAGCTTTTTAAGGAATTACTTCCTACCGGTATACCCATTTACCTCACCTGGGTTGAGTGCAGCACATTGTGGATCAGTTTCTTGCTGAAGGAAATTACGCCATGGCTGGGATTCGAACCCACGACCCTCTGTTTCAAAGTCCGAAGACTAATCCATTGGGCCAAAACGCTCCACAAGCCCCTGGCTGGATGTAATTAAAGATTCTGCCCTCTATAGTGAGAAAGCCGGCACTAAGACAGGCATATACGTCTGCTTTTAAACCAACAAACCAAATAATAAACAAATGAATAATATCGACATGATTATTAGTAGACACAATCTTGGGCAATGAGGAAAAAAAATATTTTTTAGTTGTCTCACCCTTTAGGATATAGCTTGTGGCCCCATTCCCGTTGCAGTCAAAAACCTTGATGCCATACATGTAGACTTCTGAAGCAACGCCGTAATTCTTAGAGCCAACTGTTCCAGCACAGTGTGTTCCGTGTCCGTCGCAGTCCGTCTAGTTTGAAGGTGAAAGAATATACTATAATGACCTAATGATAATCTTCAATGATTGAGTTACCAAATGAAATAAAACCGACGAGATGTAGAAAATCCGATTCTCTTGTAACCACAACTTTTTGTTTTGTAGCCGGTTGTAGCCTGGAAATCATATTTATCCACATGAGGATAAGCATCTACCGTAGATGAACCATATATAGGTCCATGATGAAACGGATACTGTAATGACGGAGTTAGTCTGTATTCCGCATCTTTGTTGACTCTGATCTTACCACGGCCTGTCGTTTTTCGCAACGCGTAAATCTACATATGCCCGGTATAATTATAACAAGTGGGTTTAGAAACTCTGTTGTTGGAATGCTCCCCAGGGAGCAAAGAACTTGCATGCACTGTGTGCGGGAAAGCCATAATCTAATCTTTACATTCATGGTATATCTGTAAAAGCGGAATACAACTCTGCACTTTTGTGGTAAAGACGTGGTTACCTGTACCCAAAAGGACCAAAAACACTTCTTAGAGTGCAAAGGTGTGCCTCAACATAGTTTCTCGTGTGACATTTGAAGGGTTGCAAAAAGGAACCTATTTTTTCTTAGCGAGTTCATGTAAAAAAAAAATAGCAGGTAGGCCCCTAAAATCAGGAAGTTGAGAGGTAGAAACTTTCTGGTATAATGTAATAATTGGTTGTATATACTTTAAATTGGGTACAGGATAAAAAATTGGCGTTCTTTTGTTATTAAATTTCTTTAAACTCACGTCGATGTTGTCAGCATAATTTGCAACCTGCCATGCTCGTCCTTCGAATTCATTATGTGTTTCCCTAATACCAGTATCAATCACCCAAACCAGATAACCTTTACCAGTACCTGTTATTGATAGAGAAAAAAAAAGAACATGATTAGGAGATGATGGTGTACACTCTTAAAAAGGATGAGTCAAAATGACCAATCTGTTGGTTGTCCGACCAATAAAATTGGTCAAAAGCAACCAAATTATTGGTTCAAATCGACCAAAATTTTGTTTGATATTGACCAATTTTATCGGTCGGACACATATTAACCAACAAATTGGTCATTTTAGAATGGATCCTGCAACTGTTTAACTTAAATCAACGTTATTGGTATTTCCATCACTTCTAGTTAACATCACTGGTTCTCATTTTACATGATTATAACAATCTTCTGGTGAAATGATTATTTAAAATTTCAATTTCTATTTAATTTCGAACAAATTCGTTACACAATTATGTAGGATAATATACATAAATGATAATTAACAAGAATATAAATTTATAATATTTTTAGGTAGAAAATTGATGATACACAACCTAATTACAAAATAATAGTGATGTCACATTGAGCGCACACACCGTCCAGAGACACTCATGGCGTATGAGTATCTTTTAAAAGGGAGCTGTTCGTCACTCAAAATCATATATGTATAATGTTAACCCCCCCCCCCTTAAACTGCTATAAAATGAAACAAGAAAAATACCATTATAAACAGAGAAGGAACTTCTGTGATTTTCGAGTAGTATGAAGCTGTATATAATCAATCCTCAGGTGTGTGCATAAATTAAAACTCCGTTGTTTCGGACTATAGGAGTGGGGGCAGAAGTTTGAAAATAGGCATATCCTAAGATTTTGGGGCGCTAAGCGCGTAAAGAAAATGACAATTTTGTATACGGTTTAATAGTATTTCAATTTCAGGCCTATTGGTTTTATAGTGTTTTCCAATGGTTTTAGAAATAAATTTTATAACCTTTGCATTGCATATGATTTTTTCAAGTTGTCAAAATTATTATTATTTCCAATCGATGCCTCTACCAAGTACAACTTAATGATAGCTTTATGAAATGTGTAATATGGCTATGATTTCACTTCGTAACAACCTGCGCAAAGTATACTTGGAAATTCCAGTTTAGTTATAATTACCAAATGGCTCGTATTTCCCATCGAGTGGAAGATAGGTCTGATCGATACGGTCTAGCCCCCATGTGACACCCTTAGTACGATAGACACCTTCTTGTTCAACATACTCGACAGCAGGGAGGCTTCGCACCTGACAAACAAAGAATAAGGGGCAATTTCATTAAAATAACCTTTGACGTTTGATCCCATATTTACATTTCAATAAATAGAGTTAAGTTCACGAAGCAAAATGCTGAAATTTTGATCAAAATCAGATAACAAAGAGCGAAGTTATTGAATTTTAAAAATTGGATGATATTCCGGTGAAACAGTTCTAGGCATGTCTTCATGAATATGGTGGGCCGATAATGTCATATCCCCACCACTTTATTATATGAAATTAGCTTTATTAAAAAAAATAACAATAACTAAAACAATTGAATTGTCAGCTTATTAAGTGCATTAGTTATTTACACGTGTATGATAAAATGAAACAATTATTATTCCATGTAATAACATAAGAAAAAAAGGAAAGTGGGTATGTGACATCATCATGATAATGTGCACATAACTGTTTTCACAAAATATTGCTTATCTTTAAAATTCAATAAATTCCTTATTTGTTATCCGATTTTTATAATGTTTTTAGCATTTTGCTTTGTGAATTTTACTTTATTTATTTACATGTAAATATTTTCATCCCGGAACATCCCTTTATAACTTACACTGCTTTCACATCAGGGTAAGGTCGCTGCGACCTTTATATATCCAGCGATCGTACCTTGGTGTGAAAGCAGCAACTGTTGAAGCCATGATGATATGAGATCCTTGTCATTTTTTAAAACGAACCGAAAAACAAAGAAAAAAAATAATTTCAGGAAGGTGTATAAGGAGCGAAGAAATTCTTTTCTTGGAATCTCCCTAAAGAATATGAAATGAAAAATATAGTGTAAGAATCAGACCGAGATCTGGGCTCCGTAACGCAAAGATTAACGATCAATCGCTAAATCAACTGACCAATCATTATCAACGTTACAGGTTTTAAATATTGACCAGGGACCAATCAGAGCGGTTTTTCATATTTGCAATTCATCGCAAACCTTTGTGTTACGGAGCCCTGGTTTGTAAACATAAATGATACTATATCTTTTTGAGCAAAAACAAATATGAAATAACCTAAGGTGATCCTCTTCGCTACTGCTTTATCAAAAATGATTTTATCCATTATCATAATTATGGGCTTTCGTTCTTCTTTGATTAGGAATTCAATCTAATTCATTTGAATTGCATATTTAATCCAATTCTAAGTTTGCACATTCCCCTAATGATATCGTACACAGCAAAAAACTGTGGTGTTAACCGGTGTACATAGAGGACCACACCAGTTATTTTACATCGGTGTTAAATTGGTGGTGTTAGTTTTACACCTATAGGTGTTATTACAACACCTATGGTTGTTACATTTACACTCTTTGGTGTTATGTTCAATCTCTAGGGTGTTATTTTAACACCTCAGTGTGTGGTCCTCTATTAACACCAAATGGTGTCAGTTTTAACACCACAGTTTTACAGTGTAATTTTCACTGTAATCTTGAGTCCGATGTGTAAAACTTTGTAATCATTTATCATTGAAGCATTAAGGGCATTGTTCATAAAAAATGTATTAAGCGGTTTTTAGGTTGTTATCATTATTTTTAAGCCTTTGAATTCAAAGCTAATGTTAAAAGGGCAGTAGAACTGATTAATAAACTTACGATGTTGAGGACGTCATCGGCGAGTTCGGCCGCGAATCCATTGAGAGCTTTACGGAAGATAAGGCCTATTTTCCCTCCAAAGTGACGAACAGCAGTGGTCATTTCATCAACATCTATTCCATCCTGTTCATATGATATGATTTGCTTTCTTATTTGTTTAAAATATCAGTTAATAACATTATTATGAAACTTCATATCCGTGCGATTTAACAATTTAATACACTCATGGTGGAAAAGAAAGGAATTATTTGGACCTTTAACGGTCTGTGCATCACGGCTTAATATCATTGTGGCAAGCGAAAAAAGATAGTGAACTGTCATAGATTTTCCATACTCGTACAAGAATAAAAATTTGCTGCGCTTTTGGGTACCTCCATCGATACGCAATTGAAGCTGCAATAATCAAAACAAGATTTAAAGGAACAACTTTTCATTGATATCACCTTAGAATTATTACCATCCCGTTTTCATATCAACCAACCATTAGACCCTATTGAAATAAAATCATTTTCGTAAAATCAAGAAGAGAAAATAAGATGGATCTTATTAAGAATATCATCAACTCTTTTGGCAAATTGACTTACTATAATAATGCTTACTCACACTGTTATTGATGTATACAATCAAAATTGCTATTTTCACCCTATATCCCCCAACACAAATCTATATCTTGTACACCGTAAATAAATTGGCATTGTACATTTCTATATCATTTTAAGTCTATTTTTTCAATATTAGACACCTGGTCTCATAATGATAATGCAAACAATTGATAAAAGAGTTGTTTGAATTAAGCAAATAAGCCATATCTTAATGTCTTTTTAATTTTGTGGAGATTGTTCACAATTATCTTATCATATCTGCAGCATTTCGGGAGAAAACACAGGTGTTATGGCTTGAAGATTATATGAAAGATAGCATTACATTTTCTAATAGAAAAGAGACATCAAATACAGATATCCACCCCCCCCCCCAAAAAAAAAAAAGAATAGTATATCGGTTGATAGCAGTGGCGAAATGAGCCATGAATTTCGATGGCTCGATATGGCATATGGCGTAAAATTGATAAGAAGTTGCTTGCAAGCGAAGCGAGCGAGCAAAAATGTCGACATTTTTATTACAAAAATCCAAGTTTGTGGTAGATTTAAAAATAATATTCGAAAAATAATATTGTATTTCACCCTTATCCCTTTCCTTTTTTTCCTTTTCTCTTTTTTTTCTTGGTCGCGAAAAGTCTTGGGGGCAAGCCCCCCGCCCCGTCTGTCCGTCCATGGTTGATATTTCAATAGGACATGTTCTACTATTTGATGTTATATACACTCGATATACTTCACCATACCAAAACATTCATCTTAAAACAATGTTCAAGTGAACGCATCAAAATTAATGGTAATTCAACTATACGAAAGAATAGTGCCGCCTGACAAAGAGGATCGTTAACCTTGTAGTTAACGATCCTCTTTGTCAGGCTTTGTCTTTGTGGTTTTTGAAATAATATTCCGAAAATGATATTGTATTTCACCCTTATCCCTTTCCTTTTTTTTCCTTTTCTCTTTTTTTTCTTGGTCGCGAAAAGTCTTGGGGGCAAGGCCCCGTCTGTTCGTCCATGGTTGATATTGTTTTGGTATGATACCAAAACATTCATCTTAAAACAATGTTCAAGTGAACGCATCAAAATTAATGGTAATTCAACTATACGAAAGAATAGTGCCGCCTGACAAAGAGGATCGTTAACATTTTAATACTGTGTTTTTTATATTGTTGTAAAACGGGAATGTTATAGTTTATAAAACAATAACAATGCTGCTACTTCTAATAATAATGACGATGATGATCATGGTGATAGTAATGATGACGATGATAATGACGACGATGATGACGATAATGATGATTATTGATGATGATGATGACGATGATGATGATGATGAAGACGATAATGATGATTGAAAATGATGGGAAAGAACAAAATGAGAAGGATGATTGATGATAATGATGGAATTACAGCCATTCATTACTCTTCAAATTACGTTTAAGACCATTATATTTTGCCATGTAATGAGATGCGGAATATATACCTTGAGTCTGATGATGTACTTTCCTGGGATAGGTTCGGCGTTTTCTAACAACGGAGACAGCTCAGACGTGGCGACACCAACCAAGAGAAATAGAAGTAAAGCACGCATCTTGACTGAAAAGTTTTAAATCTGTAAGAGATATTACCCTATGTTGAAAAAACAAAAATTAACGAATATTTTTTTCTTATAAAAGAGGAATATAAGACGTGTATCAGCAACCTGCATTTTAAGTGTACCTCTGCCATCATGTAAGATATCATCATTTACTCCTATTTGGTCATGTTAAAGGTATAAATTTCTTAATTTGAAATATATTGAATATTGATTCAATAAATCATTCATTAATTTATTGATTTATGAATTTATTCATTAATCATTTCATCCATTCGTATTAAATCATTTATACATTTATTCTTTTTCATGAAAATTACCAAGTGAATTTGATCGAAAGTATATTTAAGGTAGAGCAGCTAGTCTCCCGCAGTAGAATCCGAGTGATGGTGTAAAGTCAGGCGCGTAGCCAGGGGGCGGTCGCACCCCCCCAAAAAAATAATCCGAGTGATGATGTGAAGTGGACGGGGAAACACTTTTAAAATAAACAACTATAGTGAGGTGTGGATTAAGAAATATATGCGATGAGCCTTTCAAAGCCTAGGCCGTTACCTAAAATGATATAGTCACAAAGATTGAAGGTACAGGATGATAATTAATTCAATTTACAAATATCAGTTTCGATGCAGGATTCCATCAAACAATATTAATTTCATAATTGCACGAACATTACAATCACGAACATTAGCAATTCTCACCACAAATTTCAATGAACAATACTTTTAATTTACAATAAAAGTTCAAACTCATAGTACAATTTCAACAGACAATAAATATAATACGAATTACATTTAAGAAACTCATTAATAATAATTCTAATTACTTGGTGCTTACTTACAGGCATGTAAGCTTACATGTAAATGATCACCTGATAACAAATTGATAGTAAGAGATGAAAATTTGAACAACTTACAGATTCTCAGCCTTTGACTATTCTAATGATTTTCAAGAAAGCTTTGATATATATCTAACAGATTGCTGACTATAGAATAGGGATAAGTACGTGTTAGATTGAGTTGAGTTGAGCGTCTCCTCCATGGCTCTGGGAAGAGGGGATGCTGGGGGTGCAGTGTATGTTAATATCCATAGGGAGCACCCCCTGGAAATCAAGTAGGTATGCTAAAAAGTAGAAATTTAACCAAAATCATCTAATTTTTGTCTGTTTGCAGTTGGAACCCCCCCCCCCTTTGGGAGGGGGCTTTTCAATATCTTTTCTTAAGTGAAATCATTTTTTAATTTTTGCGTGAACACCTTTTTTTTTTGCTCGTAACTTTTTTCCTTCAAAACCAGCACCCCTATTGAAAAATCCGTTTCCAGGGTCCTGGCCCCCTCACCACTCTATCCCGACCTTCATTATATTATACTAATGAATTAAAGGAAGAAAACAAAGAATAAAGTTATAAAGAGATCCCTCGTTTGTGTAAAATACACCATTTAAAATAAAATAAATGATTTGGAAGATCATCGCCCTCCACCCCCATCCCCTGCACACACACACGCAGACACCCCAGAACCTCCCCTATCAGATTGTCACCCGTTACAGATGTAACTTTCACATGCCCTTATAACGACTGAAGTGCAAAGGTCTAACTAACTCAGTGTTGTGACGTACGACTGTAATCCAAGCTTTGGTACATTATGTACATGAACGAATACTGATGAGCAGGTTGGAGGTCCGAGCCCTCTCGTACGTCTTTTGATCGTCTGCTACTGACGTAAATAAAAATATATATGAGTGAAAAAAAATCGTCTAAACACACCTCGGTTTAAGTCATCGTCATAAAGCATGTCATTGTTTTCTTTTATTCCATAATTATTCGTTGCCTCTGTCGATAATGATTAATAGCTCCATCATGTCGAAAGTATATCTGTGTAATTTTACCATTTGAACTTTTGAAGCACCTTATTATCACCCGAGAGCTATCATGATTGGCTGATGAGCCCTGGCCCTGTTGCCATAGGCGGAACCGGGTTTGGGCGAAAGGGAGAGCTTGCGGGTCGAGCGGCGCCAACGTTTTTGCTATATTGGCATAGGCGGCGGAAGCGGGGGGGACGTGTCCCCCCTAAATTTTAGGTGGGGGGGACGGTCCCCCCTAAATTTTAGGTGGGGGGGACGGTCCCCCCCTAAATTTTGTTTTGATAACCTTTTTTTTTTTTTTTTTTTGCTTGTCAATTTTTTTTCCTGCGTCCCCCCCTAAATTCACGTGGACCCCCTTGACACGTGTGTTGTCCCCCCCCCCCTAAAATTTAGGTTGATGACCTTTTTTTTTTTTTTTTTTTTTTGCTTCTCAAAAAATTTTGGGGCGCTTGTCCTATTTTTTACATGTGTCCATCCCAAAATTTCAGGTGGACACCCCCTAAATTTATTGGCTTCCGCCGCCAATGTATATTGGTGGCGCATTAAAAAACACCCTGTAAAAATATAATTATTCATCACGTCGGGGAAAGGGCTACCCTCTGTCGTTTGATCAAGCAATGCAATATCATTTAGTTTGAGAGAGACAGGAGGGTTACTTTTATTTTGAAAAAACACACACCCAGGCACAGAAAAATAATGCTAGCGCGAAGTGCGAGCCGAAATTTCTTACTATTCTTGCCTGTGAAGATAACGAACAAATAACACGGCTGCCAGAAGAGATGGTTGGAATAATGGTTCCCGAAGTGACACCGGAATGCGACTATTTTCCTAAGAGGTTACACGGGCCTAACACTAGTGGCAGGCCATAGATATCTATTTTTTTATATTTTGATATGGCTGATTGACAAAGTGTATGCATATGATTGTCCATCTAACACTGATTCTATTTTTGGTAATTACTGAACTTCCTTTTCCCAAATTGGGAAGAAATATCACCAATTTTGGACTACATTTTGACTGGCGGAAGGATTAGGGCTATTTTGCTATTTGAGGTGATGAATCTGCTCCCCCCGAAGGTGTCTTCAAACACGCCAATTTATTTTTAAAATGAGCCGGTCGAGGGACCCTTTTCTGGTCAGATATGGATTGCCAGATATATATCCTATCCACTGGTAGTAAACATTCGACCCCCGAATATCATGAATTAGGCCTGTGATACCAAGAGGCGGAGTCCCGAAGGAAAGTGGTCGCATTCACGTCACTGAGGGGACCATACTTCACCAACCTCCGAACAAAGGCATGGCCCTGAGAAGTGGGAGTGTTGAAGCACCCCCAAGATTGATTTTCCTGGGGATGCTGCGTGTATATTCTCCATAGGCAGCACCCCCTGGAACACTAGCGTACCTACGGGGGGGGGGGCAGGAGGCGGTCTTCCCGCCCCCTGACGAGCCACAACCCATGCAAGGACGTATCCCTGTCCCCCTGACGAGCTTGAAAGACCTTTTTCCCCCCCTGACGAGAGCTTGAAGACCTTTATCCCCCCCCCCCCTGACTAGCTTGAAGTCAATTTTTTCTGGTACGAAATATTTTATTTCTGATTATTTTCTTTTTTGCTTGTCAAATTTTTTGGCGGACGAGGAATGTAGAAAATGAGATATTATTTTGTAAAAAAAATCTATCCAGGCCCTGAACAAAGGCCGTATTTATTTGATTTTTTTTGGTTTTTATCCGACATCGATATTATTTTTATTAAATACAACATAGAGGAAATGTAATTAAATTAATAACGGTCAATAAATATGATAAAAGTGGACGGAGTATCGCTTTCTCTCTCCTCTTTCTCCCTATCTCTCCCCTCTCTGTCACTCCTTTCACTCAGATCTCTACAGAGGAATCTCACTTCTCCAAGGGAGGGGGGGGGGGGCTGTTCTCAAAAAGAGAAAAACTACAATGTGCAAGGGGCATGTTACACCAGACCAAGTAAAACACAAATAACCAGAATTCTGATAATCTAGAATCTAGTATTAATTAAATATAGAATCTCGTAAAGAACCAATCCGAGAAGATGACTATTTACAATCTGACTATAAATCTATTATTGCATCTTAAAAAACATTATATAGTTATGCAGACCATTTATATTCGATACTCTTTGTTACTGAGAGTGCTTCAAAATGATTAATCTTTCTCCTGTCCCTTTTCTAAAGTGACAAGGGGACTTACATCATCTAATTTTGATGAACATACATACCTTCGGATACAAGACGGCTGTCGTTTTATACAACTAACTTTCGTGATTGCAATTATCTATCCAAAAACTAATAAAAGCGGGGAAATGAGAGCGCCATCAAGAACTAATCAACAACAACAACAGCCCCAAAAGGAGATTGACTATCGTAATCAAAAGATGTCGCGTTTCAATTTTAGAAGTCTTTTAAAAATAGCAGACATGTAAGAAGTGTGAGGCGGACAATTGTTGTGCTCCGAAATCTGATGTTACTTAGGAGTCGATCTTAACATGTATAAATTTGGATCCTGGTTTTAGCCATATATTCTTCTCTTACCCCTTTCCATCACAACACTTTAATGAAAAGAGTTACCAAAGTCATATAAAAAAAGAGTTACCAAAGCTGTTGTACAAGTACACTGACATGGTCCTGGGAAGCGGGTGATGCGTATATTATTTTCCATTGACAGCACCCCCAGGAATTCTGGTAGGTGTAAAAAAAAGAGAGAGAGAAATGAAACGAAACGTACCTATATTTTGTAAAGAAAAACCATTTGCATTTTAATTTGCTTTTCACATTTCTCGGGACAAAAATAACCTTCATTTCGTTTTTTTTTTTTTTTTTGGGGGGGGGGCTTGTAAAATATAAATCAGCACCCCTAGTCAAAAATCGTTCCCAGGGCCCTGCACACTGATCAGGCGCGTACGCAAGGGGGGGGGGGTTCGGGGGTTCAAACCCCCCCCCTTTCGATTCCTTTTTTTTTTTTTTTTTTTGCTTGTCTCCCCAGAGGTCGGTCTGGTCAAGGAGTTATCGGGCAAGAGCCTGATAACTCCTTGGTCTGGTTACGGACAGTTCCCCTACCCAATAATGTATATGACAGCAATAATGAACAGAATCTCATGTTTCCGACGAAAAACACAGAAAAAATTTCCGCTCGCTTCGCTCGCTCCATTTTATTATATCTTTTATTTCCGCATGTCGCCGACATGATCACGGTATCGCCATTAACAAGGCCATACATGATTATCATGATGTATACTTATGAATACAAGTGAACCAAGACAAAGACATACGTTTTCTTACAAAATATGTTTTACCAATATGAAAACCAAAATGACGGAAAACGCTAAAATGTCGGTTAGCTCGCTCCGCTCGCTCGTAATGATTTATGAAATTCCATAATTATCTAGTCTCCTGTTCAAGGCCGTATTATGAGTCTTACGAATAGAAGGACATGTAGCATCGACTAATACTTGATTTACTAACAAACTATTGACAAGAAATGTATGTTTTGACGGGAAAACGCGAAAATTTCGGCTCGCCCGTAATCATTTATGAAATTTCTTAAGTTTCTAGTCTCTTGATTAAGGCCATATCATGAGACTTACGAGCAGAAGGACATGTATCATCAACTAATATGTAATCATTACCAACAAGCTATTGAGAAGAATTGTATGTTTTGACGGAAAAACGCAAACATTTCGGCTCGCTTGCTCCGCTCGCTCGTAATTATTCATGACATTTCTCAAGTTTCTAGTGTTCTGATCAAGGCCATATCCAGGCGTGTAGCCAGGGGGAGCGATCGCCCCCCCCAAAAAAAAACGTCCCCAAAAAGAAAAAAAAGAAGGGAAAAAAGGAGAGGAGAAAAGGAAAAGGGAAGGAAGGAAAGGGAAGAAAGGTAGCTTTGTGTTTTTTCTATTTATTCTTTATTTTTTTCTCAAAAGAGAAACTCCTTCACTCTTCTTGCTTTAAATTCATATATGAATTTTGCTTCCGCGCTGCGCGCGGTTAAATGACAATATTGAAGTTCTCCATTGTTGCCCCACCTTTTCTTACCCTGTTTTTCCACCTCAGCTATGTGCTTCTTGCCAGTTAAAGTTAAAATTGTATACATTAGGGCATGAATTGGAGTAAGGTTAGGCCGAAGTAAATGAAGTTATCTTTTTTTTCAATTGATCGCGCAACTTCTGGTCTGGTCGGCTCCGAGCGGGTAAAATCTTTATATCAGTTTCTGCCGTCACCTCCATAAAGTCAGCTTCTCCCGCTTTTCAGCTCATTACTATAAACAACCATAATTTGGGGGCAAACAGGTTCCTAATTTAAAAAGAGAAAGGTATGGAATTCGTGTCGTATTAAATAAAAAACTACAATATTTTTTTTATCAAATTGTATTAAACTTCATGTCATTTCCCTGTATACATTCATCTCCTGTCCTGTTTTGCGCCCTCAGTTTGAAATTTTGAATGACACTTAAGTTTCTTTATATTCAAAATGAAGCGGTTCAGGATTAGTCAAAAAAATTATTCATCCTTTATTATATAGATAGATAATTTCAATAAATCACAGAAGTTTCAACTTTATGCGCACTATTTTCCTTGTAATGAAGTTCAATAATCTTAGAAAATCAATTGAATTAAAGACGATTGGTATTAGAGATATCTACATTTGATGAAACGTCTGCCCTTTGAAATTTCAGAGTTTCATTGCTCATCGCGGGGAGGAATATCTTCCTCTACAAATCTTCTCCTCTGTTTTGCGAGTTAAAAATATGCACTGATGCTAAATTGTTTGTAATCAAATCTGATTTTTCCAAAGAAAGTTTCAATATATCTTTGAGAATACCCTTTTCTCGGGACCCTTCTTATGGCAAGAAAAATTGATAAATCACTTTAGCTTCCGCGCTTCGCGCGGAGTTATTATCATTTTAATTTCCTCCATTGTATACCTCTTTTGTGCGTTTACAATCACTTTTGAAAACAAGGTTCAAAATCGCAATATAGTCAACCGAATTGGAGGTACTAGAGACAAGAGAAACGGCTCCTTTTCATTTTAATTTATGAAACACTAAAAGCTTCGCGCTTCGCGCGGGAGGGGGAAACTCCCCCTCCCTGCACCCACCCCCTAGGGAGCGCGCTTCGCGCGCTCTGTAAGTGTTGGCACGCTTCGCGTGCATTTACCGCCCCCTCCAAAATGAAATCCTGGCTACGCGGTTGGCCATATCATGAGTGCTACGATCCAAAGAACATGTAGCATCGACTATGATACCAACAAACTATTGACAAAAAGGTTATGTTTTCAACGCAAAAACGAGAACATTTCTGCTCGCTCGCGGGTCATGACCGCACTGTTACATACCCATCCCCACTTAAATGTTATTGTCTTATTTGCAGCGCTGAAAAAAAAGAAAAAAAAATCATCACCTCCCCCCCCCCCCCCTCATCACTTTTTAGAGACTGGGCGAGAGATTTAAAAAAAAATCAGCTCGAAACCCCCCCCCTTTCAAAAATCCTGCGTACGCGCCTGACACTGATCATGGCGGGGGGGGGGTGGAGGGGCCTGCATATTCTTCTCAATTATAACATGACCATGTACCCAACTTCACTATCAGAAAAGTCTTTCTGTTCTCCCTTCTGCTCTGTTTCTTCCCAATCCTCCTCCTCCTCATTCGTTTGATCTTGGAGTTCCGAACTACAGAGCGAATAAACATTGGGAGATGAAGCAGGGAAAGATGTGGCGTAATCATGAACGTTTGCCTCCTCTGGAGTTGAAGGATTCTGCGTCTCATCAGGTTGGTCCGATACTGGACTTAGATCCGGTCCCGGTCCCACAGCTGCCTGTTCACGAGAACCTCTTCTATTCCAAGCTCTGCCACGGCTTTCGTTGCCATGGTTACTTCTTCCTCTTCTTTGTCTTGATAGATAAACATGGTGTAGACGCATACTGCCACCGTGTCGTCTGCGAGCCATGATCGCACTACCCAAACATAGCAGGAGGGAAATTGCGGGGATTCCCGTGACGATGACTACCTTAACAGAATCTATAATAAGGATGATATATATAATTATAATTTATCATCTGCATCATCTGTTGGTTATATTTAGTAAAAGAGGGAGAGTACGGCAAAAATCATTGATGGATTAATTTTTCTATTAATATGTCTCTTTGTAAATTGCATTATTCATTGATTGGTTGGTTGATTGATTGATTGGTGAATTTGTTTATTCATCTATTCTGTTAATTCAATTACTCATTCATTCATGCATGCATTCATTCATTCATTCATTTATGCATGTAATAACTTTTTTACTCGTCCATTTACAATATAACAAATATCTGGGATTAATAATTTTAACTTGTTTACATTTTGCCGACAACAGACTATATCATATCATCAGGATTGAGAATGTCTCTTTGGCTATAATATGTATAAATATTTTGTTTATTGTATAATATGTTTGTTTCGTACATGCTAATAATTTGTACTTTGATTTTATGTGTACTATATGTACATGTACACATGTTTTAACGAGAATCGGGGAATAAGTTACTCATACAATTATCATTCAACAAAGGTGTTCTTACCCAATTCATAAAAGTTGATTATCTTATTTCTACAAACTGTTGCTGCTTTGTATGGAGATTTAACTGAAAAAAAGACGGAAAGATAAAGATTTTCATGACTAAAAATACAATTTCAATACGTGAACGTGTATGCGATTCACAAAGAAAATTAACGTTTATGTAACACATATAAATTAACCTTACAAGAAGGGACTATATGCAATGTTGACTACACAATTGAATTTTTTGATAAACCTCTTTGTTTACTTCCTTTGTTGAAAGGCAACAGTGACATAAACAAGAAAATATGTAAAAATATTATTTCATAATTATATTAAACATAATTTGCTTGGGTCTTTTAGATGTGCTCAACGCATGCATATAATTAACGTTCAAGGTAATAAAATGGCGCTTAAATCATTCCATTTTTAAATAATATAGGCTTATACAACAAATCTCCTCGCGCTTCGAGCTACTTCATTTTACATAAGTATCTTTTCAGGATTATTAAAAGGGCTTTTCCTTTAAGGTCTTATATAAACCAACTTAATCGGACTTCGCAATCGGCTTAGTTTAATGGTGAGATACGTATGCTCTCATTCCTAAAACAATCTTTAAGATATCAATTTTTCAGATCAGAATTTTAAATTTTCTAGCTTGCGCTTCGCACTCGTATTATTATTATTTATTATCCTTTTATTATTATCATTTTCGGGTCAATACATTAAATAAAAAAAATCAGCTCGCGCTTGGCACTTGCATTGTTTATTTACCGAGATACGTAGCACGATCACAAAAAGCTATAATGTACTGTTTTCAGGTCTGAATGATAAAAAACAAATCATTTATAATCATTTTAAATCCTAATATAGACTTGTCACTATTCAGGGCCTTAATGGGTTTATTTTTAAATCCCTATCATTTTTGAGTAAGCAATCTGCAATCTGCAATTTGAGTAAGCAATCTGCTTATGATGACAATCCTTCTCCTGCAAATTGTAAATGTTAACTAATTTGGTATGAGATCAGTTTTGTTTGTAATGATAATTTTAGTACATTTAGTTATGATTCATGCCTAAAAAAAGTTCTCAATATACTATGTTTGTTATGTTATGGAAAATGTATTATATACGAATGATGTAATTGCAGAAGTAAACAATAAAATCAAATCAAAATAGAATACTTGTAAACTTGAAATGTGTGTCAGTGTTACAATGATTGGTCATTTAATAGTGAAAGTGGACTACAATAATATGGCCTAGAAAATTATTTTAATATGCTATAAAATGGATTTTTCGCGTGTCGATTTCTTATACAGTCCCTACCGTTGGAGGATATTCCCCTCCCACACCCTCGCCGGAAATCGACACCAATCATCACAAGAAATCGACACCTATTTTGATTAGTTAGTTCCTATAAACAGTCCTTGAAAACTTTTTTTTCCAGGTCAATGTATCACAATTCTGTCCCTCTCCCTTCCCCCATGCAGTGACTGTCACAGTACGCCACTGAAAGGCAGTGAATTCCATTCACTTTTTTATTAGGCCCATCATTAATGTTGATAAAGGATTACACAAAGAATACTTTAAACGACTTGAAGAAATATCAATCGCAAAAAAATGATAATAACGATTATGTCATACACATCGACGCAAGTTACGATCTGCAAAGACCGTAATGAAATCACTTACAATACATGTAGGTAAATATTTTCTAACTTGGTCTACGCTGAACCTCACTTTCATTTTCTACCTTCTTTCTAGAAAGAACGCTTTTTACACCCCGCCCCCCCCCCCATTATCCCACTCTACCTCATGCATGTTCCCACTATTTAGTGAAATAAGACCAGTTTTACCGAAATAGAGGGAAATTTTGTTGGCTCCACCGCAAAACATCTTGATGCTGTTCGGGCAAGGCATACCACATTGGGTATCATTTAACTTTGCTGGCAGGCAGTTCTGGAAACAGGCACACGAACACTTTGTCTGATTATACACTGCAGCCAATAGGTATCCAAGATTCCTGCAAACAGCTGTACAAGCCGTAGTGGTGGTCGAGTTGTGATGGTCGAAATCATCGATGTCGTATGGTGATCTCAAACATCCGTGGGTGTAACATCCGATGTAATAACCATCTGTCATCGGTGAAACAAAAAATATGACAGAAGATTCGTTTTGTAAATTCTGTAACCATGGGTGTTGATCGCGGTGTTCATGGTTGGGGGTCTGGGGGTTACACTTCGTAATTCCGAAGCTTCGTAATTCCGAAGGTTCTTTATTCCGAAGGTTCGTAATTCCGAAACACGTAAATTGCCTATACCTCGATGTTCGTTAATCCGAAAACGAAAAAGGGTTCGTTAATCCGAACATTTGTGGCGTAATTCCGACGATTCGTTATTCCGAAGGTTCAATAATCCGAAAACGAAATAAGGTTCGTTGTTCCGAAGGTTCGTTAATCCGAAAACGAAATAAGGTTCGTTGTTCCGAAGGTTCGTTAATCCGAAAACGGAAAAAGGTTCGTTATTCCGAAGGTTCGTTGATCCGAAAACGAAATAAGGTTCGTTTTTCCGAAGGTTTGTTAATCCGAAAACGAAATAAGGTTCGTTTTTCCGAAGGTTCGTTAATCCGAAAACGAAATAAGGTTCGTTAATCCGAAAACAAAATAAGGTTCGTTAATCCGAAAATAAAATAAGGTTCGTTAATCCGAAAAATGAAAACCGGGAAAGCAGAGGCAGAGGCAAGGGGAGGGGGGCGGGGGACACTGTTGCCGTTCAATTATCATATGAGGAAGGGAAGGCAAGGGCGGCCGAACGAATTTTCGTTGGGGGTAAAGCCAAAAAATGAAACTCATACGTCAAAATGGGCACTTTGGTGATATTTTCACCTTAAGATTATCATCTGCTTCAAGTCATTGTGTGTTTGATAGGGATTAAGTAGAGAAAAACTTTTTTGAAGTGACTTCTTATTATGGCAAAATGTATATTTAGGCTTTATTTTTCGGGAGAGAATATAATGAGCGAGCGGCTTGGTAAAACAAATTCAAAGGTGAAGTTGTATAACGTTTTTTGTGGTCAATTATTCTTAAAATGGCATTATTGCGATGTGTTGCGAGCGTGAATCACAAGCTAAAACTTTAGGTTATTTAAATAAAAAATGAAAATTAGTTTTTAAAAATCCGAGCAGATTTCTGCTGTCATTAAAAAGATGTGCATCTAACTAAAAATTTAACACGAGCGCAAAACGCAAGCTTAAACATACTGACCAGAAAAGGAACCTGTTAAAAAAAGAATTTAGTGACCTCTTTAGGATGCATATTTCACCAATCGAATGAGAGTGCGAAGCGCAAGCTGAAATTTTTCAATATTCCAGCATGAAAACTTAACTTAACTTGCATACTTTAAAAAGAGTATTTTATTTCAAAAAAACATGAAAAACGGCATATTTATATTTGAAAAAGGAACTTTCCCATTTTGGAAAATATTAATTCCCTTTTTTTTCATTTTTGATGCCCCCTGCCTCCCTCCCGGCGGATCCAACTTTCGTCAAATAGAGGGGGGGGGGCAATTTGTTTTAGCCATATTTTCCTTGATCGGCAGTTTAAAGTTGAATTTTTTTTGTTTCTTTGAAAGGGTAGTCCTAACAGTCAATAATTAGCTTTATCCTTATAAAATAAAGTAAATATGTAATAACATGATAAACCCTTTTTAAATAATGCGAGCGCGAGCTATATATTTTTGTTAATATGATGGGCAATATGTTTGTGATCTTCAAAGCGAGATGCCTATGTAACTAAATTTAGATAATAACTGCTAGCAAGAAGCGCGAACAGAATTTTTAAATATATAAGGTCTGACCTGATCTAAAGGGGACATTTTAAGAACTTTTTGCAGTTAGCCATGAAGACGATGCGTGTTTTAACCAATGGCGGCGGAACGTTTTTTTTTGGGGGGGGGGGCAAAGCAAAAAAAAAGGGGCCAATAGGGGCAATTTGGTGCAAACGGATATTTTCACCATTAGATTATCATCTGTGTAAAGAGGTTATGTGTTTTGTAGTAACTAAATTGAGCACAATTTTTAAAGTGATCACCAAAGTTATATATTTACGTTTCATTTCTGCGAGCGTAGAGAGCAAGCGGTTTGGGGGGAAAAGTCAAATCTGAAGATGTCTTTTCACCTTTTTGGTCAATTACTGTTAAAAGGGCATCCTTGTGAGATGTTGCGAGCGAATCACGTGCTCAAACTTTTGGAAATTTCATGTGGGCCTAGAATGATAATATTGATATAGATATCATTTACCCAGGGAAGCCACTTCAGTTCTGAAAACTATTGTCCCAGCTATTATTATTTTTTATACAAGAATGCTTAGAACACGTAGAATATCCAGTTTTCAGGTTGGAAAATCGGAAAAATTTGGCTCACGTTTCTCGCTCGCATCAATTATTTTTTATTGAGCAACTCATTCTATTCCTGGTTACAAAAAAGAAGTATGAAATGTCCAGTTTTCAGGTTGGAATATCACAAATTTTAAGCTTGCGGTTCGCGCTCTCATTATTTAGTTCGTGAGATATAATTATATTCTATTCATGAGTCACTAAATGCAGTCCTTAAAAGATTACTTTCTGAAGCCTGTTGCATAAAACTTTTTACCTGAGAAAACTCTGGTAAAAACTGAAAACTAAGGTTAGTCTGATTTCCGCCGTTGACTTTAGCACAGGGCAAAAACTCCTGTAAAAACAACCTGAGTTTTCTCAGGTAAAGTTTCATGCAACGGGCCCCAGGTCAGTATATAAACAAATTACAGCTGCCCTCGCATTAATTCTTTACAAAGATACACATCTTTCTCACGATTACAAAAAAATGCTCCGAATGCTCACTTCACGTCTTGTTACATGAAATGTTTACTAGTTTCAGCTTGCGATTTGCGCTTTCAACATCTCTCAAGGATCATTATTAGTATTATTTTTATTACCAGCAGAAGCTGTTATTAAAAATGACATCCCCTCCAATACAAATCCTATTATCTAGAGGTTGCTCGCACGCTTCCAACACACTTGATCCCCTGCATCTTTAATTAAACCATTTGCTTATAGGCAGCAATTGCTCAGATAAAATCGAAATTAGCCTATGCTTTGATCAGGGCGCCATTCTTAATGAAATACATGCTCTGGCCCCAACACACGCATGTATCATCGATCGTTATTACTATCATTGCATAATATCGTGTAATCTTGTAATGACAACATCGTTTTTGTTACCAAAATTTTCATTTTCGGAAATACGAACCTTATTTAATTTTCGGATTAACGAACCTTATTTCGTTTTCGGATTAACGAAACTTCGGAATTACGAACCTTATTTCGTTTTCGGATTAACGAACCTTCGGAATTACGAACCTTATTTTGTTTTCGAATTAACGAACCTTCGGAATTACGAACCTTATTTCGTTTTCGGATTAACGAACCTTCGGAATTACGAACCTTATTTCGTTTTCGGATTGACGAACCTTCGGAATTACGAACCTTCGGAAATACGAACCTTCGGAATAACCGAACCTTCGGAATTACGAAGCTTTGGAATTACGAATGTATGCGGGTCTGGGGGATGACTTACACAAATGTTGTTTTCTGTGAGGGAGTTTTCGTTTAGTCGAAGGGGGGGGGGTAGTGGTGTAATGACTCTAATTAACATTTGGAAAGGGCCATCAATAATGAGAGAGAAGAGAGAGAGCTAGAGAGCAGAAAATTCTCGAAAACTAACCTGAAAATTATTCATTTTGAGGTCTTTTGTCGGTTTTCAGGGTTATTTTATACACTCTTTTAGCTTTCATTCATCATTTTTTTTAAAATGTTCTCCAGTGGATTAAGAATACTAACAAAAATGAAGTGATATTCAAAAGGGTGGTAAAATGAACGGGGCACATCCCATGCGCTTGGTTGCGGGGAGGAGTTAAGTTCAAAAGATAATGCAGGGGCCGTGGAACGGTTTTCAAAGTGGGGGGGCTGACCATGCAAAAAAAATCACAATCATATGGTCAGATTTACGTTTGTAATATCACATATTTATCCAAGCACATGTTATTTTATTTCATCTTGGATGTTTTTCCTCTCTGCGTTAATCTGTTTCTAACAATATCTTCTAGGAATTGTTTCATTCAATAACAATAAACTTAAGCATGATAAGAAAATTCCGAGGAAAAATAATGGGCATCATTCGTATAGACCATAATCAATATTACCATTATGTCCATGATCATCATGTTCCCCCTCCTTATCATCATGATCATACTTGTCATATAATTCTTCACAGATATCGTTATGATCGACTGGAAATTATTTGTGGGATAACATAATGCTCCCCTTCTGAACTATTGGGGTATATCCCCCCCCCCCATGATGGACAACCCTGTCTGTATATAAGATGTGTTATTTTCGTTTTGGAAGAATAATTTAATTCATAAACTTATTTTTGTTTTAGTTTTGGATGGGGATGAGCAGTGGACCAGAGGGGTTTGTTTCCCCCTTCACACCTTAAAAGCTTAAGAAACTTTTGAAAGTTTTTAACATCTTCCGATTTAAGACTTCGGCATTCCATTTTGCTATCATTCCACCCCTCTGCAAAAAACTGCTTTCGCCACTGAATTTAACTCATAGAGCATGACATTTATTGTTACAGCATGAACAAGGTTTTTTTTTCCATTACAAATGAATTTTCTTATAAATAAAAAGAGAACATGCCTTCTTTTTATCTCTCATTGCCATAATTATCAAGCTAAAGGCTTATTTCACATTAGTAATTATAATTATTTAATTCACAATAAGAAAATACTCACATTTGGCATGTCTTGCATGATGTCTAGAAGTAAATACAATTCCAGAAACAGAATGACTTACTACAAGCAAAGCGACAAATACTGAATAATTCATTCCGACAATTTAGAGTAGATTTTTATGAGAAAATGACAATCGAGCTTGATACTTTCAGCTTTATTGATAATTATTCCTATCTTGTAAAGTCACGAGAGGTGTATATGTTCCAAATATTGTGAATGTAAATTTGCCGCAGCCTATTGACATTGGCTTGAAATGTTTTCGATGTCGAATTCTCTCAAATATCCGTAAAATATATTTAGATATCAGGCAAGTTTTGTTTTTTTGCTATCGTCCAATTAGATGTTTTCTTTCGGTTCTTGCACTTCAGTCAAGAGTATATATAAGTACCTACATTTCAGACGAAGCAGTGATATAAATGATGGCGTTTATTTGGATTATAAACTCATGAATCCTGACTTTTAGTTCGAGGTACTTGTATAAGTAATCGCTTCATTACTATATGTATATTATTAAATGCAATTAATGTGCACTTCAACAAATGTTGAGAACTTTAGAGGAAATGATTCCTTGGTAGGCGTGCTTTCAGAAGCATACTTTCAATTTATAATTTGTGGCAGGAATCGAAACCTGGATGTGTACACAAATTAAGTTTCTCTAACGATGCTTAGTTATTTCTATTACCCATCAATTTCATGTATTTTTTTTATAAGTAAGGAGGAGAAAAGCTGCACCATGGTCCCTGAGAAGAACGATGGAGAAAACGAGGATTGTCAGAACAATGGACCCTTGAAATTGTTAGAACTCTTTGAATTCATAATTGATTTTGACGAATTTCTATTTAATTGTGCCTCTCTATATAGCCCTCCTACTCTTCATAAAATTTTTTCATCGACACTTCACTTCTTTTTTTTTCATGCACGTCAGTCATACACACAATAAAAACATGAAATTTTCTACCCCATAACTGTGCAACTTTACGTGAGCCTTATGAAACGTTACTACATGTAAGAAGATGTAAATATTTTGATTATATGTGATTTTGAATACCAATAAAACACATAATTAAAAAAAAAAAAAAAAAAGATCTGAGCATCAACTCAAATATAGACTACAGTTTAGATTTACACAATCTCCACACCACAGGAGGATATTTCTATGACAGTCGTGGAACCGATATTTCCTAATGCTTCTTAGCCCTTCTCAGGAGCATTTCCTTCGAGTAGATGTACTAACCTAACCGTATCTATTTCTATGACAACGTGACGCGTTCTAGCGATTCGGGCATTTAAACCTGATCGCGTCGGTACATGTAATATGATAGGCAGTGGCATTTAAACTGCCAATGCGAATCCCTCATACCCCATTATTAATCTCAGTTGTACACAAGAACATAATATAACTGTTTCTCCCAGATTAGTCATTTCATCCGCAGCAGCTGGAGCTGAGAGAACGCCCTTTTTCAGGCATGACACCTGTTGCAAAAATCAATTAAATATGCAAATTCCGTACGGTATAGTACCTTGTAGTTTATAGGTTCGCATTCTGCATGCAGGCGGTCGCGGTCGAAGCTCTTGACTCTTTGGCGTCGGTTGGAAACAAGAATCGACCGGATACTCATTTGGTGATAATTTCTGCTATCTACACTTATATGGTTTGTTATGATTCTCAAACTTAAAATATTCATTGTGTAATACATCTTGAATGCCATACACCGTATTTTTGATGTCTTAATTGTGATTTTACGAGGAGAAATCATGCGACAAAGCAAAGGAAATTTCTCTTCAGTCCCGCGCGTGCAATATGGAGTGGTATTCTGCGTACTGTCTTTGACTTTGTTACTGGCTGGAGTGGAGGCACAGCTCATGCCAGTAAATGTCGCTCTTAACAAACCAATATCTGCAAACATCACTTGTGGAGATCCACCAGAATTGTTTACTGCTCATATCCAGCAGACTATACCAGCCGAAGACCGTGTTTCATCTTTGTGTAATGCATCAAATCCATCGCTTGCTCATCCTCCGGGTTTAATGGTGGATGAAGATGTTTCAAGTGGAGTAAATTATACCTGGTGGCAGAGCACATCTAGAAGTGACTTGATAGCAGCAGGATTCAGTGACCCTGAATCAGAGATTATCCTTGATTTGCAAGAGGTATGTTTATATAATATTGATAAACTGAAAAAAAGTCTTAAGCTAAGAAAGATTGTAAGAAATTTTTAAAAAAATTAATGTAGGCCTACTCAAGAATGAAACGTGTATTTTAGTCACTCACACTCATGCGAGGTTACATGTAGCTCAACTCAAAATATACTTTAAGACTGACATCCAAAAAATTGATATATGTTGTTTTTTTCATATTCGGTGGGGGTACATATGGAACTCTTGCCAAAAACTGTATAATGATTTTACTCTAGCCCTAAAAGGCTATATTCACGTTTAGCAAAGAAATTACAAGTTAGAACTTTAGAAATTCAGCCTGAGCTGAACCACGTATGAAATGGATTTGGGATGATAAACCATCAACAAAGATTATTAATCTATTTTCAAATAACATGTAAGTAGGCATCATATATTGCTACATGTAATTGTAGTGTAGTAGTCCTGGGTTTCCAATGACCACTTGGTTTGTTGTTGTTTGTTGAAAATTAATGGCAACCAGTCATATTTGACTATTACCGCCAACTCGTTAGGCGAACTATTATTTTCTTTCTTTTCTTCGACTTGTCCTTAAAAATCGTTTCTCTCTTTCTTTCTTTTTCTTTATTATTATTATTATAAAGACTATCGTATCTTACAGGTTACCGCATGATCCCGTCCTTTCTAACGACACCATCCAGACATCGTCCTGTCTCTTCAGTGTAGACAGGGGGCTCCCTTTGGGATACTCTATAGTCTTGAAACTCGGAAAAGAAATAGAGAAATAAACTGTTATATAGAGTCTTTTCCCGTGAAATGATCTCGCATATACCAATCAAATACATGTATGTCTGTTTTGTTTGTAAAGAAAAAGGATAAAATTTGATATGGGGAGGTTTGGATGATTCGAAATTTATGGGGGCATCCAAAATGAGGGCTTTAATAAATGAAATGGTTCATTGTTAAATCAAGGTTGTAAGTTAGGTGGGAATGGTACTCAAAGAATTAATACAGAAAATAAGGCTCTTACCAGTATTTTCCGGATAGATTCCTCAGTTCTGGTGTATTCCAATCAAGATCAGCTTCAGGTACATGTACGTCTTCCTGCCTCTAGAGTGGTCTTCCGCCCTCTCGGTAGCAGACCTGTACGGGGGTTGGGTGACTTCCTACAACAGTAGCAACACACATTTTTTCCCTACATATTTTTTTATTCAGTAATCTATGTTCATTATCTTGTGACCCTTTTTTTTTCTTACACAGGTGCATTCTGTGGAGAGTATCAGCATTCAGATGGGAGATTCTGTTCGACCGGGTCAGATTGGGATCAGGGCATCTCAAGATGGGATTAATTTTAGACAGCTCTTGTATCAAGTATCAGACGAGACAGACTGCTCAGATGAATTCGATGTTTCACCCACCAAAGCTGTTGTTGATTTAAACACGGTCCTCTGCTCAACTTACCTGTCTGATGCTCAACAAAGGAATGAAATTGTAATTGAGATTATGATATGATCAAGATATGATGTTCAAACTGTTTTAAATGACCATTGCCCAATCTGTCCTGCTACTAGAGTACATGCAAAACGGCTAAAGTAAATTTAGTGATTTATCAACTAGAGTGAAGTAGAGTTGTTAAAATGGTAACCTACATGTATTTGTATTCACTTGATAGTCCTGAGTTAAGTTTTCTTTTTATTTAATTCTTAATGGTACTTTGATAATCATGGCAACGTGTGATACATGTACATGTAGGCCTACAGTATGCAAGCCTTAGTATCAAAATAATTTTGTAAAATGGGTCAGGAGTTAAGACTGTTTTGAAATTAATGGTTAAAGAAATTATTGCTGATGATATCATTTTCAGCCATTTTGATAATCTACAATATTTGTAATTCTAATGCTTTGGTAATGAACCCCAAAAATTATATTGAAAAAGGAAGGTCGTTTCTTGTGATATTTTTTTTTTCATTTAAGACTGATATTACCAAGTACATGTACCATAGAATTCACCATTATTAATCTTTATATATTCTTGTTTTCATTCTCAGATTAATTTTCCTTTATCACCTCCTACTGAATTTCAAGAGTGGCAGAGAGCTAGGTTTCTCAAGATCGATTTCTACAATATGCCAAGGAGCTTTGGCTTCTTTTCTAACAGCTTTGTAAGTAAAACTGCCTCTTATGAGCGATTTCCGAAAGGTCAAGACAATCTCCAACTGTTCTGGACTGATGTGTTGTCAAAAATTATTTTTTGACTCTTTACCTTTTAATAATTAATAGTAGGATAATACTGAACCTGTCACGATTTGAAATAATTTTTTGTCCTACAGAATAGTTTCTTTATTGCTACATGTACCTTTTTTTTTAAATGAAGCATTGAAACATTTGTCACTTGATGCATATTTGTATTGCGGACCCTCCATAATATAATTTTTGCCTGTTTTGTAGGCAAACTTATTCATGAACATATATGTACATTTTGTGACTTTAATATTTTTCTTGTTCTATTAATTTTAGCATCACTACACAGTGCGTAACCTCGAGGTAATGGCACAGTGCGAGTGTAATGGTCATGCTACCAGCTGCACCCTTCAACCTTTGACCTCTGACCCCACTAAAATGACCTATCAGTGTGTCTGTGGTGACAGCACCCAGGGTGATACATGTAGCGAGTGTTTGCCCTTTTACAACCAGCTTGCGTACCAGCCGGGGACAGATGGCTTTGTCTGTGAAGGTCAGTATAAGAGAACAATAACTCCTGGGGGGGCCACTTCCATTCACGAGTGGATACCATGCGCGACCGTGGGGTCTCGAAAAGCACCCTAAACACGTAATTTCCATATTCTGAAAATGCACCCCTTAACAAGTATTGGCGCGTGAAACCCTACCCTTAACAAGTATTGGAAACAAAACGATACTCTTGGCAAATATTCCCCGAAATGAACCCCTAAACAAGTAGAGGAATTTTTTATTGTTATGGGTCCTTCGGTCGTCGGCTTTGGTTTAGTACGATCCCACCTTCTCACCTCGCGCAAAACGGACTCTAAACACGAAGTGTTGTGGCAAAAAGGACATCCTTTAAAAAAAAATAATTTTGTTTTATCATCCCCGCAATTCTACCCTAAACACGTAATTTTCCTAGCGAAATAGATTTTTAGATTTTTTAGATTTGAGTTGAGCTACGTGTAACCTCACATGAGTGTGAGTGACTAAAATACATGTTTCATTCTTGAGTAGGCCTACATTAAATTTTTTTAAAACCCTTTTTTCATAATTTTTGTGTTTTTGACACCCTTATCACGTTACGTTACGTTACGTACGTAACCTGCCCTATCGTGAAAAGGACATCCCTTTTACGTGTTTTTTTGGTCGCGCATGGTATCCACTCTTCAATTTAAGTAGCCCCCCGGGACAATACCTAGGGGTACATGTACCTAGGGAAGATTCTGAATGCAGGCATGTTATGCCTCTGTATTCAGTTCAACGTTTGTCCCTCCTTAAGATAGCTTACCCACTTTTAAGAACAGAGCTTTTTTTAGTCATATTCTATATTGGCTTGTAATTCCAGCATCATTCTGAAGCAGCTTTAAACTGCACACACTGGGGCAGTGACAATTTCCTTAATTAGACTGTTCCATGTCTTACATATTCTAACATAAAAAGAATTTCTATATCTCTCTGTCTTTGTTGTAAACAACAGTGGTTACTTGCAGGGCTAAGATGACTACATTTATGTCTAAACATGTACAACTGAGATTTAATTAGCCTAATAAAGAATACAATACTGTCATTTGTTTGTTATTCATTTTATATGTCAAATTTTCATTGCATCTTAGTTTTACCTTTTTCTTGCTTCATGTAGCTTACAATGTATTACAAAATAAAAAATGTTTCAAATTGTTTTTTAATCCAGTTGTTTTATGAATATTCTAGGTCTTGATAAACCAGAATGACATTCCAGTGCCTCTTTTAGCTCTAAAGAAGGTAGCTAATAATGTGATAAGAATTCATAATTTTGATGTAATTATAATGTGCATCAACTCCATATTCCATCTTATTTTCAGAGTGTAACTGCTTCAATCACAGTGATGTGTGTCAGTACAACGAGTCTGTTGCAGCCACGGGTAGTAGTTTGAATGCCGCCGGAGAATACATTGGGGGCGGTGTTTGCCTAGATTGCAGGGATAACACAGCAGGTACTGTTAATGCTTACTTTCTTACACCTTCGCTTTGGAACAAAAATATGTTGTCCAATTCAATGTATCTCAGAAGTGATGGATGCCAAAAATATATAATTGATTGTAGATATTTGATTTATCTCTTTATGTTAGAGTTACATACACTGATAGATGATAGGGTCAGTAGCAATTATTTTTAGCATGCTTCCAGCTTGGACCTATGAAGAGATGGACGATTAACGGAAATATTTCTTTGATTCAATGATAGTCACTGTCACCTGTTAATGTTCATCTAAGAACATACAAGTAGCAATAACCATGAATGCCAAGACGTATCTGATCACTTAAAGACGGATCAGTTTTCCTGGTCTTCGTTTTGTTGGCTGATACCCAGTTTCAGTGTGTGCCTTTCAATTAATATGCTTTATATTTGGATCAGCAAACTTGAGAAGCAGACAGTTTCTGTGATATAAACCAGTATATTATTTGATTTGGACACTTCATGTAAAGACTTCAATAACATTGAGAGATACACGATCTATATACATGTACGTTATACATCTGGAATATTATGGAGAAACTTGGGAAAATGGAATTTTGAATGGTAAACAATCAATGACAACTTTGCCTCTATATTAAAATATGCAGACATTTTCCCAAAAGAAGTACATGGAACTAAGAATACCAAAGGTAAACAAGAACTGCACATGATCAATTTTCCATGATTTAAGTGATTTGTTGTCAACTGCGCATACAATTTGTGAAATATGAAGTTCAATCACGAACTGCTTCAGGCCCTTCTCACGGTAACAATCATAGGACCAAAGAAGACAAGTATGATGACAATGTTATTCAGATTACAATATCAGTCACCTGTTAGTGAATTCATTATCTAAGCGATGAATGTCCATCTCTTCATAGGTCCATGCATCCAGAAAGTAATGTATATGGGTTGAAATAATCTCTTAGATAGTTTTATGATGTTCACTATTGGTCTGCTGCTTCTGAGAACATATTTAGCTGTTATCGTTATACTCTTCAGATATGTGTTAGAGTTATCGAAATTCACGATTCCATTGTATAAGGTAATTTTGCTATTAATGGAATTCTTGATTTTATTGGCTCTCCACAGCCAAAACTCTGTTGCTATGAAAGTTAAAATGGGTGGCAGTTATTTATGGTAAGTTAACATTTGTAAATGTGAATTTCAATTCCTACAAAGTAATGCTATTTTAACCTTTGTATACTGATCAGTAGAGGGCTTTCAATCATAAGACGGTTATTAAATCTGCTCAGTAACTTTTGAAAAAAATTGTTTAATGTGACATGGTTATTGATAAGTAACAAGGGGAACATTGTTCATGTATGTTTATTAATGGATCATCCAAAAATCAATTCTTTCTCCCTTGCAATCCCAGGAATCAATTGTCACCAGTGTGTCCAGTTTTATTTCCGTCCTACGGGTACACTTCAATCTGATATGAATGCTTGTCAGGAATGTAACTGCTACCTTCCTGGAACCAGAGAAGATCCTTCTACTGGTCTTGTTAAAGGAGAGTGTGTGATGAATGATGATGACGTAAACCCTGCTGGCATGGTAATTACGATCCAAGTGTTATCTTGTGAAGATTGGTGGTTTCAAGTCAGTTTCAATTATGGAAAGCCAACAATGTCATAAGTTGTGATTCAGAAGATGTGCAATCAAATAAAGGTACCCTAATTGGTGAAATGGGCACAATGCATGGACAGAAGTTTATGGCATCAGTGGCTTTTGATGATTTTAAAAAGATCAAACTACACAAATTATTATCTGCTTGGACCATCATTACATTGTTTCTTACTTAAAGAATGAAATAGGGTATAGTGTAAATTTTGTATTCTCAAATTTCTTACAGAAAATGACTGCTGTATAAATATTAAGATAATTTTGTTTGGTCGTGATGTAAACATAGTATAGTATAGGCCTATATTTATGAAATTATTTGAAATGTTTGAAAATTCAACTGAATTTCCTGAAATTGTATATTTTTATTTTTCCCTTTCAATTTTAGTCCCCTGGTGATTGTTACTGTAAGGTCAACGTACAAGGATCAAAGTGTAATGAATGCAAAGATGGATTCTATGACCTCACTGATGCAAATACAAACGGGTGTCTGGGTAAGTGAAAGAAAGCTATCTTTACTAGGCAAATATTTGATTTTCAACAGCTTGAAATTTCTTCTTTATGCAATTGTTTGTTTGATGTAATGTGCATGCATCAGCAGTATATTATCTATGTACACCTAGCAGGTTTTATTTTTTTTAAATTGCTGAATAATGTGGAATGAAAGGGGTAAATTGTTTCAACATATGGGTGAGACTAGTACCTGAATTGAATAAATAGGAAAGTCAGTACCAAACATTATCCCATGAAATAACAAATAATGGGAAATATGAACTGAGTTAATACTTTCTGTGAATTGGTTATTTACTGTGTCAGTGTGTGGTATAATCTTTAATGCCCTACAGTATGTAATTATTACTGTGTAGTGTGTATAAGATCTGGGAGAGTATGTCTCTTAAGAATGGACTCTATAGTCACTCTAGAGATCTTGTAACTCATTGATAATTTTATTTCCCAATCTTTGTAGTGACGTTTAGCCATAAGTAGTGTTGGTAGTTGATTTCCTGCCCTTTTTTATATGTTGGGAATAACCATTCAAGAATGAATGAGCTCCAATCAAAGAAAGAGACCTCACAGTATCTCTTCATCTGAAATCTACAGGCTGTGATTGCTTTACGGATGGCACTATACAAGGCTCGGAGGTTTGTGAGAAGAATTCTTCTGGTCAGTGTCCTTGTAAGGAATTCACCCAGGGACGACGGTGTGATGAGTGCCAAGATGGCTACTATGGCCTGTCTGGTAGCAGTCAACAAGGATGTACAGATTGTCAGTGTGATGTAGGAGGGGCTGAAAACCTAGTCTGTGATAAGACCGAAGGGGTTTGCACCTGCAGAAGCCGGGTGATTGGTCGTCGGTGTGACAGGTTAGTTTCGGTGATCTTTGCGAAGGTGGTGATGGTGATGGTGTTGGTTTTGATGATGATGGTGATGATGATGATGGTAATATAATGAAAAAAAAATTGTAGTTGTATAATACACATCACAATGTCCTATCTATGCGCTTCCTAAGGTAATTAAAATATTATTACCCTGACTCTCGCCCTGCAAGCCTTTTACAGCGCACAAGCACTTCAAGGAAATGATTCCTGCCATGATGATGAAAACGATGATGATGATGATGGTGGTGGTGGTGGTGGTGGTGATGATGATGATGGTGATGGTGGTAGTGGTGGTGGTGATGATGAAAATGATGGTATTGGTGGTGATTATAATGATAATGGTGGTGATGATAGTATTGGTGATGATGATGATGTTGGTGATGATAGTTTTGGTTATGATGATGGTGGTGGTGATGATGCTGATGCTGCTGCTGATGATGATGATGTGGTGGTGGTGGTGGTGGTGGCGGTGGTGGTGGTGGTGGTGATGATGATGATGGTGGTGGTGATAGTGGTGATGGTGATGATGGTATTGGTGGTGATTATAATGATAATGGTGGTGATGATAGTATTGATGATGATGGTGGTGATGATTATTATTATTATTTGGCGTCACCTGTGCCTGGGAGGCGAAAAGCGAACTGAATCACTGTGACCCGCAGGTCTCTCCTCCCGATATAACTGATGGGGGGGAATGCAGGTGGACCACTACACCGGGGTTTCCCCCTACTCTTATACGAATAGTGTAATGGGTTCTTAACGTGCAAAGGTGGTGACTCTCCTCTACACGGGGCCTCCATTTAACGTCCTATCCGAGGGACGGAGTGTTTTCCATTGTAACATAGCCTGCATCTATGAAACATGGGAGAGACGTTTACACACAACGCACTGGCGTCAGTCATCCGCCCGGGGTGGACTCGAACCCACGATCTTTGGTTCGACGGGCAGACGCGTTACCGACTGAGCCAACACCGCTCTCCATCATGATGATGATGGTGATGATGATGATGATTATTATATTAATTATGATGGTGAATTGGTAATGATATTTGTAGTGATGATGAGGATGATGATGGTGATGGCAGTGGTGGTAATTTTTTTCTTGTTGTTGCTGGTGGGTGGTGGCGATAGCGGCAAAGATGATGAATGGTGATAGTGATGATATAGTGATAAAGATTGCAATGATGATGATGACAATGAGGAGAACTAAAGTAGGAACTTGACAGGGTGGGAAGTGTATTTATTCTTGTACTTATGATGCACATGAATATCCTATTTACAATATACATGTATATCTGGATCTTCTGTAAATTAACTTCATTCAATAATTAGCACGAAGATGACATGGTGTTGGTGATATAAAGAATTCTCATTTGGAATTATTTGTGAACATTCACAGAATCATCTTTTAGGGGTTTTTTTTATTTATATAACTTTTTCCATGTAGGCTACTGGTTGACTGTAAAAAAATAAACATTTTTCTATAAATTAGAGAGGAAATGCAATTTAATGTTACTTATTTCTCTTCTTTTGTATGATTTGTTCACTATTGAAGTGTTGGTTCCAGTTCTTTTTACCCTACCCTTCATTCCATCAACACTGAGTTTGAGTCAATGGACAACCCTTACTGGAAGAGAGAAGTGGCTGATTACAGTGGCATTGGCTATGTTGAACTATCAGGCTCGGTAAGAACATTGCCAATTTTTTTTTCTATATGTATTTCGTTAACATGGCTCAGTTTCATGAAGCTTGTATCAATGTCAAGTTACATGCTTATGCTATTTGATTCATGAATTCCTTTGATTTGATTGGCTAAGTTCAAGTTTGTATCATTTGGCAATTGATTAAATCTGAAGATGTAAGAATGTTGACCTTTTTCTACAAAATCAACTTCCCGATATAACTGTTAATTGAAATCTATGTTTTTTCAAAATGTGTTTTTGAAACTTCGTGACTGGATATTTGACTGAAAATTTGACTAAATTAAGACAACAATTTCAGAACAAATTATATGCTGCAATAGGTTTTCAGAAATTATAATGAATTTCAGCTAACATTGTCATGTACCTCTATGTCATATTGTCATTTTTTATTCTTTTTCTCGTATATTTTAAACATAGGATGAATTTAACTCTCAGTGAAAAACAGTACTTAGAGCTATAGTATGTATATGATGAGTACAATATGCAGAATATTTTGCAAAGCAATTTAGTGTGGTACTTCTATATACTGAAAAAAGTCAAGTATACAGTGTATTGCTCTATGGGTCAACACTATCAGCAAGACATAAACTCAATATCATACTGATTTAACTCTTCATGCGTTACGTTCGCATTATTGCACATCCGTAGGCGTGTTTCGTTCGCATTTTTGCACAACCACACATTTCCCATAGACGTTCCCTGTCCCATTGTTTTTCGAACAATTGCATACCGTACATGTGTACCGATCGACGGATTATCGCAGTTTACAAATTACAGAATCGTTGAGTTTTCCCCAAAAATCAATACATCCTGATCACAGCCAGGAAGTTCATTGAAAAAGGAGAGGACAAAATCAATAAAACCCTCCTCACAAACAATAACATGGCCAGGTTTCATTGTTAGGAGTCTGTGACTCATGGCACGAATGTGAATGAGACCCTAAAATAATGCAACACACACGGGGTTTACAGGTGAACACATGCAGATTTAAAGACCAAATTATAATTTATTACATCCCACTATTCATACAGAAAGAATTTGTCATGTTGAATATAATAAGAAATGTATTTATACCATAAATCAAATGACTGTTTATGCTTATTGGTAGATTTGATTATTGGATTCCATGTACATGCATTTTGAATTAAGACATTGCTAAGATTTTGTACTGGGTGGGCAAGTTTGCAAGGGTTTGGTATGATATTTTTGCTACTGTCAATAGATATAATAAAGAAGATTTAATTTTTTAAGGACCAATTCGCAAACTTTGTGATTAAAAAAAAAGACATTGTAAATATTCACAATAGTAACCTGCTGTATATTGTAATTCTGCAAGGTTGAATGGGGATAACTTATTGAATTTCTATTTTTTGCAGGTGAACACCTCTACAGTTTTGACTGTTCCTCCCTCTCAATTCAGTGGAGAGTTCCAACTAGTCCTCAGAGCCATTACAGAAGGCATTAGCCAAGTGGACTTCACCATTCAGTCCATAGGGGAGGACATCCCAAGCACTGTGATGAGGGGCCAGACTACCCTACCTGTGTGCTCAGGAGAGTGGTGTTATGATGGTACTGTAAGAAATACTGGTCAACCAGAGCTTCAGGGACTCTTTGTTCTTACTCCCGGTGACTGGAGGGTTACTGCTGCTATTAATACACAAGGAGGGGCTAGAGTTTTACTTGTAAGTGTTGGTGACATTCAGGGGAGCAAGTCATCAATATAAGGCGGTGCTGCACCATCCCGAGTTTGCTCAATCTCAAGATTTTAGCCCGATTGGCCCTCTTCGCGATTAATCTCGAGATTCAAGAAACCCCGTCTCCACCATCGCAAGAAGAGTGATTCCTGCTCGAGCGAGGCATCGATGCATTATAGTCTGACGCCGTGAATAAATAAACCCGAGTGCGTCTGCATCGACAAAATAGTTCGTAAAATAGCGCGCTATTTTGCAAATAATCCAAAGTTGACTTGGGATTGCAATTTTGAGATTAATCCTACGAACTAGCGCAATAATTGCGTCTCTACTGCAATAATCTCGAGATTGTTCAGATCGGGATAATTTGCCGGATCAGAAATAGCACGCTAATTTGAAAAGTCGGGATGGTGCAGACGGCCCTTATTTGTTGTCTGACAAGCTGCCAGATCTGACAACTTTGTGTGGTTTTTATTGGCGAAAGAGCACGTGTATCTGACAGTACTATCAGGTACTTGACAATGCTGAAAAGTTTAAGGAAATGGTTCATCTAAGTTCTCTCTATAATGAAGAGTTTGATTGATTCATAAATCATAACCATCAAAAGGAAGCAGCACTATGTTTGTTATGCCTAGATGTCGTTCATGTGATAAATGATGTATCCTTCTGAAACAAAATGTAAGTCATTATTCAAAATCAATTGAATTGAAAATTGAAAATACAATGATTAATGATTACATGAACTAGGCATCTAGAAAGCTAAACCACTCATATCCAGGAATCCTATATAATATCATACATTGTTAATATAATTTGACATTTGAAATTTCTCTTGTTGCTCATTACTTCCATTGAATTAGCAGTGTATTGCAAACTAAAGGAAACACTGTACATGTACATGTTTTAGATTTAAGGAATGCTATGGCAGTATTTTCTTTAAGCATAGCACAGAGTTAGTGCCCCCCCTAACAGTGATTTTATGGTATGAGATAACAGTACATGTGTGCATTAAGACCTGAAAGTAAATGGATTTCATTGATTTCTTGGAAGCAAATATTGGCTTGTTCAATGAGTGAGTCGCCTGCTTCACATAATGCAAATAAACTGTGACTGATTGCCATGGTAACATTCTCTGGTAACAGCTGTCTTCAACAAGCTCTGAATTTGTTGCTATGTGGATGTTTCTGTATTAGTCTTTACATTTTGAACTTTGTTCAAATTTAGAAGCTATGTTATGCCCAAGTTTTTATCTGGTTAATTAGTTATCATTTGGTTCCCTTTTCCCTATTTTATTTCTATTTATAGGATCAACTTGTAGCTCTACCTGTAGAGTACATTGACCCAGGATCCCTTCTTGGTGATGGGCTTGGCGTTAATTTTACTACCACCTGTGATCTTCAGACCAATAACATGAGGTGAAGAAATAGAGGGTCTTAAGGATCTTGTGATTTCTGTATTTAATGAAGTAATAATTGATTTCTTTTTATCAATCACTAAAACCACAATTTTTTTTTCATTTCAGATCTAAATCTCTGATAAGAAAAACATTGGTTGAGAGACAAGAATTTACTTAAAGTTTTACCCCAAAAGAACAAATAAGCAAAGTGGATAGTCATATTGTTGTCCCATTTGATGAAGCCTTCAACAATCAAACTTCTCAGACAGTTCATAGAATTATTAATCCTCCATGACACAATCATGATTCAGACTTGATGACTAGACAATGATGGTTTCCTAAAATGGGCCTCAGACTCAAAATAATTCAATATTTTTTGGGCTAGAATAACTGCATTATAGAAAAAAAATCTTGTATTTGATTGGTTAGTAAAAAGTGTAAGAGAATTAAAGAATAGGTGAAAAATATATGAACAAAACTTCCAATAAGCCTTTTCTTGTTTTTTGCCCCCCCCCCCCTTTCTTTCCATATAGGTTGGGTACACCCGATGAATCCTTCTGTCTGGCTAATGTCTTCTCCTTGACCACATATTACTTTGACGGGGCACAGGAGTGTGATTGTGACCTTGTTGGTAGCGTGGGATTATCTTGCACCTCCTATGGGGGTCAGTGCACCTGTAAGGGGGGCGTAGGTGGTCGCACCTGTGACTCCTGTCTTCCGGAATTCTTTTCATTTAGGAGCACCGGCTGTACATGTAAGTATGCATTATCATTTAGTAATATAATACTAACAGGCATTTTATGTAATATATTTTATACATCTAGAAATGATCTATTCCGAGATATGCTAAAGGACTGAAGCTGCATTGAATATTCAGAAGTGAAATTACACCCTATTATATATGTAACATTATTATAAACGATGTTTATAGTATTGCTTGTTTATTTTTATGAAACTGATCTGTTATTCATTATCCGTTCATGTAGCCTGTGACTGTTTTGGTGATGACAAAGTATGTGATGTTACAACCGGTCAGTGTAACTGCCCTACCAACACCGCTGGACGTCGATGTGACCGCTGTGTTACCTTTACATGGGGACTGAATAGTACCACTGGATGCAAGGTTAGACAATCAGTTTGTTAAATATATTTGTGGATTAAAACATTTATACAGAAATGCAAAAATAGAATTTAGTATTTAAATCCTCTTAATACTCTTGCTATTTGATGCACTTTTTTCTGTAAGATGCAAATGTTAATGTCTCAATATGTTAATACAACTAACTATTTTTTTTACCTTTTTTGTATTTGATTTTTATCTGAAATATAAAAAAAAGAAACTGTTAAACTGTGATAAGAATTTGTTATTGGCTTAAATCCTAATAATCACTTCCATTGTACTTTTTTCTGTTTTCACTGGTCACTGAAGTAATAAATTTATCTTAATCTAATGCATACATCCATGCAAACATTCTGCAATAGCTAAATATATATGATCACATGAAGGTCATTTTACCAATCACTTAGGAAAAAAATTATGATTCAATATAATACTAACATCTAATAGCAACATGAACATGTAATTTATTTTTATAATTGAGAAACCTTTCTTGTCTCATCTCCTTTAACATAGGAATGTCAGTGCAACCCGACAGGGTCAATCAGGAGTCAATGTGACCAGGAGACCGGTCAGTGTCCATGTAAACCAGGAGTGACCGGTCGAGACTGTTCAGAATGTTTACCAGGCTTCAAGGACCTCACAGATGAGGGTTGCATACCATGTGACTGTGATGTAGCTGGTAGTTTGAGTGATGTATGCAATGCTGTAACTGGACAGTGCATGTGCAAGGTATGTCTTGGGATAAAGTTTAATGAGAGAGTTATTGTGTATGGACGAACGCTATTTCCAAATTCTATGGATTCTTTTTTTTCAGATGATTATTATTGAATTTACTTTGTCAGAGAAGATATTACAATGATTTAAAGTAAAAGAAATTAAAATAAGCAGGAACTCACAAGATCTACATATAAATTGTGCCTTATTAGACATTCTATGTGGATGAAGAATGTTTTATGTAATAGTATGTCTGTAAAGCGCTAAGAGACGTCGTTCCGATGTATTAAGCGCTATATAAATGCGGAATATTATTATTATTATTATGTTTTATAATCAAAGCAGTAATTAGAAAAATTTGGTCGTGTATAAAATGAACATATGCATATGTATGAGACAGTGCGCTCTACACACTCCTCAATCTATCTTGACTACGTGAGACTACCAGTATTAATGCCTTATGCATTCAGGAGTTCCTTCCTGTCAGTACACAATTTACCTGGGTGAAGAGTGGCAAATGCACATTTTTGTCACGTACACATTTCAGATAATGTTTACATTATTTTGTGTTTTATCCCAGTCTAATACAGTGGGTCTTCAGTGTGATTCATGTATGACTGGATCATTCTATATCAACCCATCCCATCAAGCAGGATGTCTTGACTGTGTATGTATGGGAATCACAAACCAGTGTGATAGCACTACACAGAGATCTATACAGGTAAATATAATGACTAAGGATTTGTGTATGCTAGCTAACGTTTGTGATTTTTTAAAACATTTTTAGTTATAGATTTTGTTTTTTATTTGGAGGTTGTTTATGTACATGAGAACTGTTACCACTACTAGAGAACTGTGCCTCGGAATAGTTTACTAGATAGATGGCGCGTAATAAATGCTATATTCATTATTATTTTTACTAGGCTAGTGCCATTAGCGTCTTTGGATGGTGTGGGTGCTTTCTTAATACACACCATTATTGTTATTATTAGTAGAGTATCATTTTATTATACCTTTAAATAGATAATTCTTCTTCTCTCAAACAACCTTGACTATTCTCTGCTAGTAAATGTTAATATCTTGCCTGAAAAATTAAACAGACTATGATTACAGTTGTTCATCTGTTTGATTTGTCATTTCTGTTTACCATACTAACCAATATGGCCACAATCAAAGTGTGTAAAGTGTCCACTACCTTGACCCCCTCCCCTTGACTGTAACTGAAAATATGTTAAATCGATCAAGCAAACGTAAAAGTGCATTTTATATTTTTTTATTTGTCTTTACAGTACACCATACCTACTACTTTGGCCTCAGTTGACCTGTGGGAAGTCTTTGTCCCCACAAACATCCTTGACCCTCCACCAGCAGTCACATCCACTGTGATTGCTAACAGGGAGTATGTGTCTGTCATACTGAACGAAGGAATAGAAGCATTCTGGAGACTACCCGCAGACGACTTTTCTGGCAGTCTTTTAGGATTGTATGGGCAGATGGTGACCTTTGACCTAGTGTACTTCCTGGAAGGTAACACTAATTCTTCTGCTGCTGATCCAGTAGAAGCTACAATGTCTATTCAGGTATTTATTCCATTTGGTTGATGCATGTTTTGTGAATATTACAGTTTTTCTCCAATTAACCACTATATTTTTTTAGAATTCTATAACAATGCACTCTATAATCAAATGTTGTGACAATTTTGGTAGTACAAGTATATAGCAGTACATGCAGACATTGGTGATCAATAGTGCTTTTTGACAAGACATATTCTGTTTTTGATGCATTCATTGTGAAACTTGTAACACTGATAGATTCTAATAGATTTAGTGCCATTTGATGATTATTATTATCAAATTATAACCTCTGATATTAGATCTCAGATCCATAAATAGATCAAGAACAAAAAGTAGACTTTAAAGTGTAATTTAAATATATTTTGCTTTAAGTATGCTTACAAGTAAGTGTCTGATGTCTCTTTGTTTCAGAGTCAAGAAGGAGAGTTAAGCTACCAGCTTGGTATTCTATACCCTGGAGAGTCTACTACCCAGTTTATTGAGATGAGTGAACGGTCTGGGTGGGTGTCCACTCTGAGTGGTCAATCGGTCAGCAGATCTCAGTTCTTGACCATTCTCACCAATGTCAATAGTGTCCTTGTTTCTGCTACACTCAGCTCAGCTGCACACGCATCAAGGTATGGATAAAGTTGTGTTTACTTCCATTGGTATACTGCCAGTTAATAATAATAATAATATAGGTATATTTACCCAGGGTAGCCACTTCAGTTTCAAAATCTGTTCTACCAGCGGGCCCTCCTTTTATTATTACCCCGGCTTTATCTGAGCTGCCTAGGCGCTCAAGCATTCAAGGAATTTCTTCCTACCAGGTACCCATTCACCTCACCTGGGTTGAGTGCAGCACAATGTGGATGAGTTTTTTGCTGAAGGTAATTACGCCATGGCTGGGTTTGGACCCAAGACCCTCTGTTTCAAAGTCAGAAGACTAATCCACTGGGCTACAACGCTTCACATTGGTTGGTTTTATTTCAGGAATCTGTTATGTACAAGTTAAGATTATTGTTTCTTTTACCATCCAATGTCAACTTTCAAGGAATCCTAGATTTTGATTTGTTGTTGAGCATTGTTACCATTTGATTTGTTTTATTTTATTTTATTTTTTCTCCTTCACAACAATATAATATGGTAACACAAATATTGCGAAGAAGTTTTGATACTAAATCAGAAATATAAATCATTAACTTTTCATGTATGTCACAACTTTTGTAACATACTTTCATGCAACAGGGTCAACATTCTCTAATTACTCTATGTATCATATTCATAAAAGTTTCAAATTTGATGATATGAATATAATTGTACAGGTATATCAGAGAATATTTAACAACAATAATAATAAGCAAAAAAAATAATGAAAAAGGAACCGATTCCAACATTTTCTTACACCACAGTGGATACCGCCATTTTCTCTATTTAATTTGGTTAAATTGCTATTTGGTCCAATCGGCACTTTGTCCAATTGGCACTTGGTTCAATACCCTCTTTAGCCTATTATCAGATAGTCTTGAGAATTCTCACTGTAACATCACTATTATGGGTGACATATTTCTTGCATGACTCATAGATCTCCCACAAGGATCATTGTTATTTTACAAAGACTTAATTTATTATCCAGTACTAGAAGCATTTCTACAATTATGTGATATTACTTTACACCCTTTTTGCTGCAGTATTGGCATTGTATCATACTACAAATCTACTCCTGAAGATTCCCCTAACTATGAGGAGATGGCCCCCAGAGCTCTGGCTGTGGAACAGTGCACCTGTGGCCCTCAATATTCAGGACTTTCCTGTGAGGTATGTAGTTGTTTTGACTTAAAAATATATTTTTCTTTGTCATAACTTACTTTGAAATTAGTCTTAATGGAAGATGAAAAACTACAGTGATTAGAATAAACCTTTGATACTGCTTAACGTGCATTCCCCAGTGTAAGATTTTTGGTATTTTATGCCACTTCGCCCATTCTGGTTAGTTTGTCAATAAACAAAGATGACTTGCATATAGTTTATATATATTGACAGATATATCTTATTAGGCCATTGTTCCATGTTAACCAGTTGTGAGTGCTAATTACAAAGATACAATAAATTGTGTGATTAAATGTACATGTAATTGTAAGTCTATGGCAAACCTTGTTCAGAATGATTCAATAAGATTATTATATTTCTGTAGGAATGTGCCTCGGGATTCTATCGTGTGAACACAACTTCCCATCCATTTTTTGGTGTTTGCATTGCGTGTGAATGCAATGGACATAGTTCAACATGTGATCCAAGCAATGGGCAGTGTTTAGACTGTCAAAATAACACAGGAGGTAAGTAATGCACTATTAAGAGAAACTGATCCTGGGCCCTATTACATAAAAGTTACTATTAAATTTGACATACTATAATAACTACCATGGTAACGATGCTCAAAAGCCAATCAAAATCAAGGATTGAATAGAAGTTACCATTATTACTTTTATGCAACAGGGCCCAGCTTTATTATTCTTTGTTTCAGATTCTCATTCGATGATGGACTATGACAACCCTGTGTTATGTGTGATTGAATTAAAATACATGGATTTCTAACAAGACTACAATTCTTTGCGTTTTCTTTAGATATGCACAGTTTTTTCCCCTTTTTTAATAAACAGAGCAGACTGGTCATGCACATATAAACTTTCATCATCTCTAAAGAGCATGTGGTTGTGTGCCACTTGGATAGCATTTCTGGATTTGAATCTATTGATGTAATCTTTATTAAGACATTTTCCCATGTATTCCTGCCTTACTGGCATGCTATAGGTCTTTAACTTCCATAGCCCTATACTGTTCTGGGGTTGAGTGAAATGTGATAGGAAAATATATGTTGCAAACTTATCATAAAAGGTTTGAAATGTTTACTTTTGTTGAAAATTTCTTCTCCTAGGTTTCAACTGTGAAGTTTGTTTAGATGGTTTCTACGGTGATGCTACGTCAGGTGCACCTGATGCTTGTCAGGAATGTCCATGTGGGCCACCTAAATCTCAATCCAACCAGTGTTCTGAGATTGATGGGGTAGTGACCTGTCAAGATTGTCTACCAGGTCATCTGGGCCCTCTCTGTAACATGTGAGTAGAAAGTCTTCGATCCCGTTCTTGATAAAACCTAGCTTTACAGACAGATTAGGAACCAAGACCAAAGGCAGATTATTTGATGGTTTGATACACACAATATTTCAGAGGGTATGCAGAGGGAGGGGAATGTTTTGTCATCATGTGTCACCTGACCAGTTGTCAGTTGTCAGATCTCACAACCTTCCTTGATTTTGGTCGGCTGAGAAGTGCAGTTCCTATAAAATGATATATACTGATAATAATAATATAGGTATTATTTACCCAGGGAAGCCACTTCAGTTCAGAAAACTGTTCTCCCAACGGGCCCTGCTATTATTATTACCCCGACTCAAAGCGTTCAAGGAATTTCTTCCTACCGGTTACCCATTCACCTCACCTGGGTTGAGTGCAGCACAGTGTGTATTAATTTCTTGCTGAAGGAAATTACGCCATGGCTGACAGATTGTACGTCATCTATTCTACACAATCTCCTGTCCCCTTTCTTGGGGATCTCTGAAATAATAACTTTATAATATTTTATTGTTATAGATGTGCTGATTTCTACTATGGAGAGCCAGCTAATCCTGATGGGTTCTGTCAGCAGTGTGAGTGTAATGGTAACACAGACACCTGTGACTCTATTACAGGCCAGTGTATAGGATGCAGGTTTAGTACGACAGGATTCAACTGTGAACAATGTCAGAACTTCACCTATGGCAATGCTAGCCAGCAGAACTGCCAGGGTAAGTGATATTTTGATCAAATATTGATAAGTTGTATGATAAGTAGAGGGGGATGGCAATGGTGATCATGATGATAGATCTGTGTGTAGTGTGAAGTGCAAGGTTCTAACAAAAAAAGATGTTCAAGGTTTTCCAGTATTACCATATCTTAGCTAGTTGATACAACAATAGTTCTCACAGCATTCAGGGAATTTCTTCCTAACAGTCACCATTTACCCCTGGGTGGAAAGTGGCAAATGACTTTTAATATCTTACCAAATAGTGTGAAGTGCAAGGTTCTAACAAAAAAAGATGTTCAAGGTTTTCCAGTATTACCATATCTTAGCTAGTTGATACAACAATAGTTCTCACAGCATTCAGGGAATTTCTTCCTAACAGTCACCATTTACCCCTGGGTGGAAAGTGGCAAATGACTTTTAATATCTTACCAAATGGCAGTAGTGGTTTTAAAGAAGGATTTAAACCTTTTACCTCATGATTCACCATCAACAGACTTACCCTCTAATCCACAACACAGCATAATTCACTTTAATCCTGATACATTTTATGATATAATCATTGTTTAAGTGTGTTTTGAATCAAATAAAAGAATATTGATAAATAAATTATTCCATACTTACATGTTTTACTGCATCCTGCCACTTCTTTATTGATCCCTAGCCTGCAACTGTGACCCCCAAGGATCAACCAACCTTCTCTGTGACCACGAGACCGGACAATGCCCCTGTCTGCCTGGAGTAGGAGGGATGCAATGCGATGCCTGTCTTCCTAACTACTACGGCTTCGGCAACTCGTCTGGGTGTGTAGAGTGTGGCTGTAACGAGTATGGATCCCAGGACCTTCAGTGTGATGTTGATGGGGTCTGTAGGTGTCTGGCTGGGGTGCTCGGGGTCAAGTGTGATACATGTGAGGATGGCAGCTATGGACTCCCTGATCAGTCTTGTCTAGGTGAGTAAAATATGTCTTCCTTTGATTCTTTCTATGAATAGATTGTTTAAAATAGAAAACTTTCAATATGAACATTGTACCCATTGCTGTTTCCATAACAAAATGTTGAGAAAAAATAGACAATCTTTGATTAATTCAATATAAGTGTATATAATTGTTGATCAAATTAGATGTATTAAAGATTTAGAAGAAAAGATATGTGTGTATTTCCCCATTTTTCACATTTTGTGATATCATTAGTATTACATGTTCATTTCATTAAAATGAATGCATGTGTATATATACCTCTTTTTTTGACAGACGTCGATTGTTTTCATTGTTAAATTTCAGACATCTAAGTTATTTTCGTTGTTTTTCTTTTCTTTTTCTAATGCTCTTAAACACCTTGACCATCTAATCAAGACGGAAAGTGTACTATACTAGTCTTATGTATTACTATTATTTCAACTATCAAAGCCAGGTCAATGTTTACTTTCAAAATTAAGACAGGTTAACATAATATAAAAATTGATTCAATGCAATAGCAGTATTGGAGGTTAATTTCTTGATCAATATCAGACATACATGCCCCACAGAATGTAGTACTACTATGTTATATTATTGATTTGATGAAGTAATATTGAATCATCTTTTCTTATCTTCTATTAGCCTGTGGTTGTGATGGAGCAGGTAGTAACGGTGGCTCACAGGCTGTATGCGATGTCCGTTCAGGACAGTGTCCTTGTAAGACTGGTATTACTGGAAGACTCTGTGATGAATGCCGTCCAGGCTTCATCAACTTCAGCTCCAATGGATGCACAAGTGAGTAGAATTTAGAATTGAATTTCATTAATGCTGGTTGGAGTGATATGTGTTGCTTGATGTTTTATCAGAGCACCTTCTTATGAAGAACTTCGTCAAATTTCAAAGCGCACTTCTTCAAATTTCAAAGCATTGTTTGTATTACATAGGGGTACTGTGTAGGAATTTGTGAGAATGAATTATGGCACTTCTTGCTTTCCATAGTTGAGATTTATTGAATTGCTAGTCTTTATCGGGTCAATCTCTGGTATGTATTTCAATAATGTCCCCCATGATTGTAATTCATTCCATTCTGGAGTTTTGCATATACTCATGCCCTATATACATGCTGCAATATCAAATAAGTTTATCTTCAACGTGATATTCTGAATGACATGTAGTTAGAACATGCAGTTAAAAACTGTACCATTGTAACACTTGTACAACTGTGCCAAAACCCTTCAGTCCTCTGCACAGAGTTCTTGGCCTGTGCTTAATTCAATAGTTTTAGGAACTTTGCATTGTACTGAATGGTAACATACAGTTGAAGCTGTCATATTATTTTATTACCCCAACAGAATGTGATCAATGTGTAGACACCCTCTACAACTCCACCCGGACCCTGGAGACCCTCCACACCCAGCTACTTGCCCTGGGAGCCTCCATCCAGGAGCTTCAGAGACAAGATACTCAGCTCCGTAATGTGGATCCATTGGTGGTTGCAACCAGCGATGCTCTCGACAATCTGCAAGACCAGTACACCTCTCTGAGAACACAGATAGAAAATATTGATATAGGGGCCTTTGAGAGAAACGTCTCTCTTATTGCTGGAACGGTAAATAATTACTTCTTCTTTCGTGATCAACTGTCTGTAATTTATTAAATCAGCATTCTTAACATTTCTGTAGACTGTTGTTTCTTATTGGAGCATATACTTCAGGAACCATATCTGCAAATTGATAAAGGCCACATGCTTGTAGCGACTACTCTTTTCTCTCCCATGAGTGGCATCTAAAAACAAGTTTCACTGCAATGTAATGTCTTGTTATGTAAATTTTCCTTATCTTTGTCACTTCTTGTTAACAGTTATATAAATTTTATATAGATGCATGTGTTAAGAGAAAGATTAAAATTCATAAACACGAGACAAGAAAAATTGCAGTTGGAATTTCTGTTTTCAAATAAGGCATGCTGTTTATAGATTAGCTTTTAATACCTTTACATATTTTTTTAAACCCATTTTTTTCAATGTCAACAATAAACCTCTGCAACAGGTCTAGAATCCAGGCATGGTGAAACACATCACCTGCTCACTTTACACTTCAATTTATGACACATCACCTCTCAATAAGTTATAAAATATCAATACATCATATTTTGTTCTAACAAAATAAGTGTTTGAATTGTCAAAACTTGTTGTGCTTTTGTACCAAGGAGATCTATCTCTTGCCCCAAAGACATTCATTGTATTGTCCATTGGATTGTTCATAAAATGATGCAGAGGTCTGTTGCTAAGCTTTGATCTGAAAAATCTGACCAAGTATTTTAAATACGTTTTGAATATGTTAATCTTGTCCTTCCCACAGGCATCAAACCTATCAAGATTAATGGTCATCCTCAATGAGCAGGCCTCCAGCCAGCTTGACCAGATGACCATCTACCGGTCAGCAGCCCTTCAGACAATGACCGACATTCTCTCTGCCAGTTCCACTGTCCAAGATTACATCACCACACTGACCAACTACAACTCCAGTGCGGCCATCTTGATGTCCGATGCCCTGGTCAGAAGAGATGATGTGACCATGCTGACCATATCTGGACAGATGGGATTGATTGAGACTGAGCTCGGAAGGATTAGGAATGTAACCATGGAAGCTGATTCCCTTCTCTCTATGGTGTTGGTACAGGTTAGTGTCTAATTTTGTTCTATATTTGATCTTTTATTCCTTCTTTGATGGATCTGATTCAAATAATGACAAATAATAAAAATGAAATTTATGAAGTGGTTTGATGGAGCACATTTAAATGATATTAAATAATAATAATAATTAATTTTTGTAAAGCACATATTTCTTAACTTTCAAAGTGTCATTTATACACTGTAAAAAAAATTATTACACAGAAAAAAAATCATGTTCAGAACCCATTGTTTACAGGTGAATTGTGGGCTGTGTGCACATTTAATGGAGATTCAGTCTCATATTGAATAGATTGAATAGATATCACAATGGAAAATTATTCACTGCATTCTTGCTTCTAATTGATAGCTAAGCCCTTGGCAGGTAGAAGAATTTCACTTTTTTTCTCTTTGCTTATTGATAAACTAATTTGCCAACTAACTTCAATACTCTTTAGAGATTTTGCCTATTATCTTGGGGATCTTGATTCGCAAGTTAAGGAATTTTTCACTTAGTCAACCAAAGTTGCAAAGAACATTACATGAGCAAATATGATGCATTATTGATTTCTAAGCTGTTGATTTTGGTGTTAATTTAATTGTTTTCTCTTTCTTTTTTATCTTGCAGGGCCGAGAGTTGAATCGTCTGATGACCCTGGTATCATCTGCAGAGTCTCAGCTTCAAGCTACCAGAGAGTTGATGTCACAGACCTACACTGCTTTAGAAGCTGTCCAAGTTATCCTGGATCAAACAGATACAGTTATCAACCACACACAGGTACATTACATCTGCTGTCTTTGGATGGAAGGATGGATGGATGGATGGATGGATGGATGGATGGAAGGATGGATGGATGGATGGATGGTGGGTGGGTGGTTGGTTGGGTGGTTGGGTAGATGGATAGTTTGAATGGATGGATTGATGAAAGAATGAAAAATGAATGAACAAATGAATGGTTGAACAAATCAATAAATGTAGGGCCTGTTTGAAGATCAACTGAAAAAATATTATTAAAATAATGATGAATATTAATATAACAATTATGTCTGTTCGTTCATATGATAATCATTCTTGTCAAATTTATTTGATGTACATTCTTTTTTATGTTGTTCTTCTTCTGCAGACCAACCAAGCATACAGTAACAGGCTTTTAGACCAGGCTGAGACTCAACTTGCAGGAATCCTACAGACATTCATACAAGCTTTGCAAGCCATTGGAGGTAAACATTCAAAATTTGGAGCTGAAGCTATGCAGAAGTTTTTTATGAAAGAGCGATTTATCGTCCAATTAGTACTAAAATAATTGCAATGTCATGATGTCTGGCCCAAGTTATTTTAGGTGGCCAATTATTCATAAAGAAAACTGGCCCAGAACACACTGGATAATATGAAAATATCATTAGCTAAAATTTTGTTGAATCATGAATATAACATGAGGATTAAGACTCTGCATACAGTCATGTTCAGTTATGTTTTTTTATTCTCTTAATTGTGTCATTATGTCAACATAAGATAGAATTGTATTTACTCGTTATAGTTTGTGCATCAGTTATAATTCTTTACAAAACGTAAATCAAATGATGGTGATCAAAAATATTTCTACATTACATCCTTTCTTGTGATATTGTTTCTTGTGAATTAGAAGCAGACCAAGCTATTCAGGATGCAAATGCCATCTACATCGGCAGCTCGTCTGGTAGTGCAAACCTCCCCATGGATGTTGATATTGATGACAGAGGGATCAATGGTTGGTTCGATGGTAACCTTAGGGTCAGAGGTCAACTAGGGGCTGTTCAGGGTTTACAGGCCAATCTGGAGATCATTCTGAGTGCAGCCGAGTCCAGGGCTCTCTTTCTGAGTGAGAATACTGCACAGTCACTCAGGTATGACTTAAGTTGGGAATTAGGGCTTTGATGGGATGGTGAAGAGACATTCCCATTGTGTAGGTGTAGTGACAATTTGTCACTTCTTAGTGATTTTTAACTAAATTTGAGACATCATTCTAAAAACCAATCTAACTAAAGTACAATGTTTTATCTTATGAAATTGGTTATATCTCTTATATGTTCCTTGGCGCATATAAGAAATATTAATGATTTCAGGTCTTAAGAGCATCTACATGTAGAACTCTTTTCTAGTAAAAAAAATGTTGCCACTATACATTTTTAGTATGTAACAAGTCAGTACAAGATTTCCATTTGGTGTTCATAAAAAAAATCTGAAGATTTCTTTAACTTTACATTTTTTTTCCTTTTCAACAGCTTTTTTCAGTCAGCACAGCCCCAGGGTCAACTAGCGGTTGACACAGTGAGGAATTATCGTAGTGTTGTGACAACTGTCCAAGAGGCTAAAGCTACTAACCAGAATGCTACGGATTCCCTCGCATCAACACGGGACTATCTCATCACCAGGCCTGTACCTACACTCAGTGAGGAGGCACAGAGGTCACTTCAACTAAGCAATGATCTTGTGGATTCTATTGATGGCAATTTGGTTGATACTCAAGGTATGCCCTTGTGTGTTTGTATGATTGGTTATGTCTGGTTACATTCGCTTTGAATTTTATTTTTATAGTACAAATATCAAATGATCTCAATTATTGAATTTTACATTGGCACTGAAATTAGATTTTACACTACATAGTAGTTTTAATGTGACTTATTTTATTTATAGAAGGGTGGTTATCTTGACAAACCTTGATCGGTTTTTATGACAACCCAGTTCCATTAATATCTTGTCTTGTTTTATCTCACAATTTTCTTGCCTTATCATTGTTGTACATTTTGTATTTGTTATTACTCTATTCTATACTTTGTATTGATTCTTATTTTAATTGAATAAAGCATTGAATTGAATTGGTTATGCCAGCCTGCATGCACAGACAATTAGATTTTTGCATACATCATAAAGCAGAGGTTTAAGTAGGAAACTAGATTTATTCATGTACTATCGCTGGCTGTTTTTTTAACACTCGTAGGGTTTGGAATCTAGTCTCCGACCAAAATGGTCTTATTTGTTGAAATGTTATATTTGAGTCACCTAGTGAAAAATGATATTGGGGCAAAGGATGAGTTGTTTTAGAAACTTTAGAAATTACCTGCATGAGTTCAGATATGACACTGTGAAGTGTGATATTGCTGTAGATATGGACCATATGACTGTCTTTAAAAAAATAAACATTTAATATTTGATGTAATTGATTTATTTACCTGTATAGTTTTCAAGTCAATATCTTCTTTTTGTTTGCTTTAGTCATAAATTTAAAGTGTAGCACCATGAAACCCTACTTTTCTTCACAGGTCTTATGACATCATTGGATTCTGCCAACCAAACATTACAATCTGCTATTGAATCATGGGATATTATCAGACAGGAAGTAGCAAATCTTGAAGCTGAGGTCAACACACTTTCAGAGATAGCTGCAAGTGAGTTTATATTGTAAAATAATATTATTTCTTTTAATTACCATGAGGGACCTCTTCTTTTTTGACATTCTAATTTCTCCTGTAAAACTGACCTATAGCTTTGCTGAAGGTTAATTACTGGGAATTATATTGGGGTGTTATCTATTATTGAAATGTTATGTAAGTGCAGTGACCTTTTTTTCCTTCAGAATTTATTTTTGTGATATTTCCAGTTTTGAATTTGGAAATATTTAGGGCCTTTCTCTGTATTTTTCATTGATAAAAGGGTTCTTTGAACTCTGAATTATAGTGATTGCCTATCAGGAAGTTACATAAAAAGTTATATCCATTGTTCTGCACTGAAATAACATTCATGACATCATCTGCATCAAAGCACTATTGTGTCATCATATTCAAAGTGGCTTTCTTGCATAGATCCTCCACAATTTTAGGACAGAAAAATACATAAAATATAGATACACATACTCCACTCCCTGGGTCAGTAACTTGTATTTTACTTTTCTTGCATAGATCCTGATATACAACCAGCCATTGATTCAGGCATGGAGGTAGCCAATGAAACAATTGCTGCAGGGGACGCCATCTTAGAAAGCAATGCGATGTTGACAGAGAGACTCACCGAAGAGGAGCAATCAGTTGTATTCATTCAAGACAATATCCGCAACGCTACGACCCTTATCACGGGATTGCCATCAAGAGGTAAAGGAAATTTTTCTTGTCATTGATGTTGAAGACTTTATTATATTTACATGCAAAGTTTTTTTTAGTGGAATAACAGTAATAAAGCTTGTGGACATAAGAAATATTAATGATAGTGACATTGATAATAATATGATAATAATGATAATATTGATAATCATCAGGATGGTAATGATGGTAATCGTGTATGGTAGTAGCAGAAGAAGATGAAGTTGGAGAAGTGCTGGTGATGATGATTGTGATGTATAGATATTGATATCATTGTTGTGGTTTCTGCTGTCATTATCATTATACAAGGAGAATGGTATCTTATTAAATTCAAACAAATTGAAGTTAACATTACAAAGAAAAATTAAAAGCAATGTGAGAAAATATAAAGAACATCTCTTGCATCATTTGAAAATTAATTGTAGTGCGCTGTCCTATACTTTATACAAAATTCACTGACAAAATCATTTTATTGACCTGTCAATTTTTTTGGTCAGTATCCTTCATTATACAGAAATATATAATGGTAACCACTCATGGCTTTTGTCCTACATTCCTGCTTGTTTACAAAGAGATAGAATGTAACCATCAATCTCTGCTCTGACAAAGGATATGTAATCTACACCACTATGTTTATTTCATCCAGTTTCATTAGTACCGTGTTTACACTTACTCGGCATTTGAATCGTGGTTCTGAACCGCAAGCCGATGCAGCATCGGCTTTTTCATGGCATGTAAACGCGAGTAACTTGCATCGGCTCGCGGTTCAGAACCGGCAATTTGCACCACCAAAGTAGTAGGTTCTGAACCGCGAGCCGATGCAGAATCGGCTTTTTTACTACGTGTAAACAGAAAGCCGATTCTGCATCGGCAATTTGTGCGCATTTCTTTTACTTTACCATTGTGACGTAATTGTAAGCGCACTGATCCAGTGTTGTCTTTATTATGACGTATATTGTTGGTGTGCGTATCATTTCAGGTTTTTGCATCGGCTCGCGGTTCAGAACCGCGAGCTGTAACAATGTGTAAACGCAAACCAAATGCCGATTCTGCATAGGCATTTGGTTCTGAATCAAATGCCGAGTTAGTGTAAACACGGTATAGATCAGCTGATTGTATGTTTCAGTAATGTACATCAATTGTAAGGATGTCTTGTAAATTTAAGATGATTGGGTGTTAATTACTTCCTGACATCTACTACTGTGGAATTAGAAAGAAACATCCTCTTCAGCTGTTTTCTTTTTTTGGGGGGGTGTAGATTTCATGTCTTTGTAAGGCTGAAATGAAATGAAGATCAAACTAAATGAAAATGATTGCTGATGCTTTTTCTGTATTCATAGAATAATTTAGTACTAAATGAAAAGAGTAAAATGAATAATACTAAATATATGATAAAATCATTTGTAATTCAACCAATTGATTGCATTGATTATATTTTGTTCAATTAATACCATTAATTTTTACAGAAAAACACTGTATGGCATAAAGCATTAGAATAAAGATTTTATATTCAATTTTTGCAACATTTACCTTTTCTATTCACAGTGAGTCAAATAGAAAGTGACGTTGAAACTCTTAGTACCAATGTGGACACTGTTCTTACTCTCCGAAACCACACTGGTTTCCTGCGCTCCGGCATCACCAACAAGATTGCCCGTCTACGAGAGAAACTACAGCAAGCACAAACCACCATCGCTGACTCAGACCAGCCAGTGCGTCTCGGTGCCCAAAGTCCACTGACCATCATCACTCCGGTTGACACGTTCTCACTTTCCAACGAGATCCAGCTTGATGTCAGGCCAGAGCAACGGGATGGATTGCTTTTCTTCATGGGGAATCCTACTAATAATGTCTTTATGAGCATTGAGATCATCGCTAGCAGAGTCAACTTCAAGTTCCGTGTGAATCGAGATGTGACGACCCCAGGCCAGGATGTAGTGACTGTTAGCAGTCCAATAGATGTCTGCTGTGGGGATTGGTACCGTATACTTGCAACAAGGTTTGTCCCTCACCCCCATCTTCTTAAACTCACAACCTCTTCGAGGAAGTTTTATGAATCATCATTTTCCAAAACAGTATTCATTAAAACTTCCCTATAGGGGAGCATTCTTGCAATTTTGTGAACATTGATTCTCATTGAACTTTTAGTGCTATGCAAGTTACTTTTTTGTACAGTAAAAACTTACTGGTGTAATGCTTGAACTCATAGATATGGTTAAACGTTAGTACTCGCATTCCATTAATAGTTCCATGGAAGTGTGCTACTGAATAGCAGTTAATTCATTTAAGCAGTTTCTATCAGATTCACATAACATCATTTGCAGCATTTCAAGTTGATTGTTGACCCCATTATGTTGCTTTTAAGTACTTGTAAACTAATGGCACTCTTACCATTAGTCCATGCTATGTTATATTTATTTGAAATTCTTCGATGATGAAAGATAAAAACAGGGCCTAATTTAGAATATCATGAGCTTGGGAGCTGATATACATTACCATCCATTATCAGTATGACCAATCAACAGTCCTCTTATATTTCTATGACAAGTATGGCATTGCTGGCTCTCTAATATTCTATAGTTGTGCTTGATTTCAGTATCAGAACTTATATTATTGTATAGTACAACACCCAATCTTAGTAAAATTGAATTATTATTGACAGGTATGGTAATGGTGGCGAGCTAACTGTAACACTACTGTCTACTGGTGGGTCATCTACCAACTATGCAAGGATTTTATCAGTCTACAATGGTTACATGATACTTGAACAATCATCAACATTCTTCATCGGTGGTATCCCAACAGGTTATCAAGTAAGTATGGTCATCATGCCAACATTTTCCTTTGAGGTTTAAAACTTCTGAGCAATGAAGAAAGATTTGTTTAAACTCTTTGTATATTAGTATAGGCATTCTGTTTTTGATTACATGATATTCAACAGTCAACCACATATTTACTTTATATTAGTTAAACTTGGAAAAAATTTATTACTCTGAAAGCATGTTTAAAATATCCAACTTAATATGCACAGAATACCTATGTGAGAGCCCCCTCCCCCCCAAAAAAAGGGTATAGATAATAACCTCAGTGAATTACATTGCACATTGATAACGTCATGAGTGAGTACATGTATACATCTGTTTTCTAATTGATTTCATTAAATATCTATTTTGCAGATTGATGAAGTCACAAGTTATGACTTTGAAGGCTGTATTGGAAGTGTAACCTTTGATGGTCAAAAGCTTGACCTGTGGCGACCTACCAGTCAGGAGGGATCACAATCATGCTGTGGGTCACCAGTGACCGTTCCAGAGCCAGTGGTCAACTATGTACCCGGGGTCAGCTTTGATGGTTCTGGATATTACAGGGTAAAGACTTCTACATGTCTTTATTCATATTCTTAATATTCTCTTAAATAGTTAAATATATATTGCACTGATGCAAGGTTTATACATTATCCATGTACACTCTATAGTTTATTCAAACTTCTTTTAGATTTATATTGATCTTTATTTTTTGTAGATAATTATGAAATTCTTTATTTTGTTCATAGTGTGATATGTAGAATACACAGCAAATAATCTCCTTATTTCAGGTGGTTATAGCCTAGGCAACACCACTTCTTTTTTGAAATTTTGTTTAGCTTCAACTTGTAAAGGATCACTAGATCTAGATTACACTGAAAGTTCTTTAGAGTACATATTCCAACAGGGATTATTTATAACTTTATCCACAATCTATCAATCCCTTACTAACGGACCCTAATATTACTTTTTTTGCTAAAAGGTATAGATTTTGGATATTCAACAATCGTAATGAGCCTTTCAGAACATTTCAATTTCATCATCCTTTGTATCTGTATCCATAGGTTCCCAAAGATAACTTTGATGTGTATAATGAAAGTAGGATAACCTTGGAATTCCGGACCGTATTGAAAGAGGGGGTGCTCTTTGCTGTTACTCGACCAGACCTCATTTCTTTCATAGGTTTGTATTTTATTTGTGATTATTTACAGTTTATTGGTGTTTGTTCTCAAGCTAGAAAAGAAAGATTGAATTTATATGTGATAGAGAACATGTAATGTAGGTGTAAACTCTCTAGCCTTGAAACTCTATATGAAAAATTCTTTTTTTCTACTGAGTCGTACATGTATTGGAATATATACATTTTTGTCTTTTTAGTCAATTCTGTTTTTGTTCTTTCTATTTGATTCACGTTTTTTTTTTAATTAATAAAATCTACCAATAGTACACATAAGCTTGAATGTGAAAAGCCCATATCTTTACTTCTATACTTAGTTATTAAATAGCTCATTGGTGACATTTTGTGAAATTATAAAACGAATATATTCATTCAACATTTTATTTAAATTCAATATTTTTAAGATTTGTTTGGTTCAGGCTCAGTATTATTGAGAGTGCTACATAAATGCTATGTATAGAACTGGACAAAATGTGGAGTTTTGTTGGTACAAAATCCAGTTTCTCATGAAATAAATATTGAAAAACGAATTACAAATGTTGTTTGATATAAGTGGTTGTTTAGTCCTCATTTTGGACTTTTTGTTCTTGTGTTCTTTGTTTCTCAATCAAGGTATCTTCATGATAAATGGTCAGGTGATCTTTGAAATGAACACAGCAGGAAATGCCAGGTATTCAGTACCTAGTATTAGTACATACAATGATGGGCAGTGGTACCAGGTAAGATAAACAATATTGATCTATGTTTTATTTTGGTATAAAGTAGAAAATATGAAGAAAGTGATTTATTGTACATGGTGAAGAACAAATATAAGGACAGGTCTATCCACTATACAACTTTAGTTGATTAAACAGTTAAAATATAAAATCAAGATTCTTTAAATCGGATAGAAAATGAAAAAGTGCAATTTAAAATCATATATTGTTTTCTGAAATGTTGCTATACATAATGTAATAAACACTGCATGGTAACAACTAAGATAATGATGTTGTAAGCTCACTTGTTTCCTTTGTATTTATTATCATTTTTTTACGATTGTCTCCCCTATATTAAAATAGGTTATAGAAATAATTTGTAGTAATGATGTTACTGCAGTGATGTAATAAATCCATTAAGGAGCAAAATTACATATAAAATTTTTAGAACAGAAAATGATTAAATTTATAATTTTTTATGATGAATGAAACATTAATAATGAGACAATTAAGAAATTACAATATATCTGGAAATATCAAAGTGTCCACAACATACATTGACCCTTCAGCAATTGCAATGAACCTGTATATAACGATCACCTAAGGGAGACAAGTCTTTATGAGCAGATTGTCTTTATAGACAGGCTCCTTTAAGACATGTTTCAATGGGAAATTCTATCTAAGAGAAAACAAATTTGCAGTTTAATAGACAGGTGCTCTTTCTATACTGGTGGTCAATGTATCAGGTCTGACTATACCTCATTTTCTACTTTTTCTTTTAATTTTGTACTTAAAAGGTGACAGCTGGCTACAACAGTTCTCATTATAGCTTTGAGATACGCTATGCCAATGGAAGTAATGAGTTACTAGAGGCATCAACCAGACGTACCCTTGCACCCCTCTCATTTCCCAATCTTCAATTCTCTCCAAAGATCTTCTTGGGTGGAGCAGATCCCGTCCAACTGAGCAACATCAAGTAAATAACAACTTCTTTTTATATCATATTCAGAAAACATTTGATAACTTCACGTAACTAACCCTTGAATACCTGTAAAAAGTCATAACTGCTGAGAGAGAATTAACAAAGGGAAGAAACAGTGAGATAGGACTTACTCAAGAAGAAAAAAAGGGGAAATATTAAGATGATGAAGGATGAGAAGAAGAAGAGGAGAAGGAAGAAGACAAAGAAGAAGAAGAAAGAGAAGGAGCCAAGTACTTGTCATGTAAATCAAAAATTTTGTGTTCATATTGTTGGGCTACTGTATTGGGATACTGTTTTTGATGATTGATTAGACTGCGATTGTGTATGATTTTCTTGATACCTTTAGAAATATTTATGTGAAATGGATGCATGATTATGAAACTGAAAAAAAATTATCTGCAATATTACTGCCAACCATTAAAAAATCACAAACTACAAATAAACAAGATCAAAATGTATAACCAATTTTTTTTCATTTTAAGTTAAAGTAAACATGGTTAGCTTTAACACATCCGTTGCCAATCACATAATACACTGTAGTTTTTGTTGTTCAAATGCTTTGAGGCATAAATTCTTACTATGTTCTGGACATTATTTTGTGTATCATCTTTTCAGACGTGGCCCAACCAGACTAAGTTTCGCAGGAAACCTGCGTCACCTTTCCTTGTCTAATGGTGCTTCCGTTGAGTTAGTTCCTAGAGAGATTACCAATACATCTTCCTTTCCTTTCAAAGGAATCTCATTCAATGGATACCCTGAAGAGGTGAGTCTAAACCCTGTTTTTGCAAACTTATAATCAATAACAAGCTTTTAGATATTATGACATGTTGTTCATATGGATCCTAATCAAGTGATTGGCTAAAATCTATCATGTGACCAGCCATTTATTTTAGCTAACAGGAAAGTTTACTAATGACTGGATTTTGTGATGAGTATCCCAGTCACTAAAATCTATCAGGCTTGCCTATACATTCTTCACTCCCTGGGGAGTGTCAGTGATGAGAAGTAATCCACATTCTCCTTTATAATCCATAGGTTGTACGAGGTATTGGTTTTGCTGGTGATTTTGCTTACATGTCGTTAAGTACTTCCATCATCCCACAAGGAATAGAAACGATTCAGCTTCGATTCAAGACTACTCAACCACATGGTTTACTCGTGTATGGCTATGATACAGTCAGCTTTGTAAGTAGCATTTATTGTCATCTTATTTTAACTTTCATATTCTCTTAATTTATGTATATATGTCAGCCAGTTTGTATTTCATGACTAGGAAGCTTGTTGTATGAAGGCAAGTAGAAGGCTTAACAAGCAACGCTTCGTAACATCGCACATGAACCATCCAACATGAACCGTTGCACTTAAAGGTGACACCAAAAATGGATTAAATTCATGTCAATGGGGTTCTGCAGGTCACTTTGCTGGTTCCTGTAATCATTCATTTTTGGACTGTTACTACAATTGGACCTTATCTTGAGCCTCTGTTTTACCAACTTTAGCTGCTGCTGCTGCTCTTCTAAACATGGTATTTTTCATGTATATTGATCTTTCAGAACAAGCTAGTTTATGTCACCCTGTACCATGGAAACGTATTTGTTCAGTACAATCTTGGTGGTCGTTTATCAGATCCAATGCAGACAAGAGGACTTAAACTCAATACAGGCCAGTGGCAAGATATCGCCATCTCTTTCAATGGACTTACGTAAGTTACAATTATCTTTCAGCAGTTTGATATAGCTCTGTCATATAGCCTTACTTTATTATTTGTCGCACTGTGACATTTCAAGGGGTAAAGGACCTTGGTATGATTATCATTATTATTACTTAAGAAGTCATTTGAAATTATGTTTTAGTAGATTTATGCCTTTTCAATAATAACACAACACTTACTTAGACTACTCCTGTAGTATTGAGTAGATTGGGCAGCAAGCCTTTGACATTCACTTTGGTCATATGCCTTGTGTGCTTTCCTCAAACTAAAGTCTCTCTTGTTTCTAGATGTTTGAGGAAGGTTTGTTTCTAAGTTGTTAGTAATCAAGGAGATGGTATTATAATATTGTAGTCAGCATAGTAGAATATATTCATAAAGTATCTGGGCTTTATTATTATTGTTATTATGATTATTATCATTATATCTCTGCATTCACTCAGTGCATCATTGAAGGTGAACGATCTACCAATGATATACGGAGCTGTACAGCTTACTTCTCCAAGCATCGACATAGAGGGCCTCCTATTCATTGGAGGTTTATCAGCGAACATCCCTGGCCTGATTGGTGGAGACTTCCCTGTCCGTCAGTCTCTAGAGGGCGACATTGTTGACCTTCTCATTAATGACGTGTGAGTTTATTTACATTATAGTTACCTTAATTACATGCTCTTTTCTATTCCTAGGAATGCTCAAAATAACAAAACATTCAGAAGTGGAATATTATTCTTTTGAATATTGAACCGTCAGAGGAATTTGTTCTGGTCTACCAATTTATTTTCTTTGATGGTATTCTTGTCAATGCTTCTCGTTTTATCAACTGCATGGACATAAAATTATTTTCTTTTTACAGTTATGAAAAAAATTGTACAAATTGCTTTAGTTATTTCTCAACTGGATGAAAATTTTGTCTCTTTTACGATGAATAAGTGCTTGGTGCAATGTGACAAAGATTGATTAAAGGATGTGAATGCTGTGGTTGGATTTGAATTTGAATTCTTGACCTTATGATGGAGAGTCAAGTGATCAAACCACTATACAATATTATCTCTGTTTCTTCTGTCTGTGGAGTAATAGTGGCATGAAAGATCAAGTCAAAACATTTAGTGCTCCCCTACCCTCTATCAGTGGATTTTCTGTAAATTTCATCTTTATTATTTTCTCTTCAGAAATTTGACAATATCTTCAATTATGTTCTCTCTATGCACAAAGCTATCTGTGTATTTTGGGGTATTTGATACTTCTTATTTTTATATCCTGTAAACATTTATTTTAAAATTGAATTCCTAAATTACTTAAAATATCAATTGAAGTGAAATTTTCTGAATGATTGTGTTCTCTCAATAGCTCACCCCACTTCAACGATCCCAACACTGTCCTTGGGTCCCTGGGAGTCACCCTGACAGGGGTGCAGCCAGAGGTCATGACCCTACCACCACTCCCCTACTCTACCCCACCTCCACCCACAGATGATGGTCTACCAGGGGCGTGTGCTAGCCCCATCCAGGTGATAACATACCCCCCATCAGAGGGGGTAGTCAGGTTTGGATTGACGAGGGAGAGCTATCTTGGTATTGCCCTGAACAGTGAGCAGAGAAAATATTTTGAATCAAAGTGAGTCCATTCATGAGCTTTAGCTGCCTTTTTCACAGAGTACAGACTTATTGTTTTGTTTCAGTTTTGAAGATGAATCTCTTTGAAGAGTAGTAATTGCTAATATTTGGTAGATTATCATCTTCCTCCCTTTAATTTTAATAGATTGATTTTAAATCAGTTGGAAGCATTTGTTTAAGATAAACCGTTCAATCTAACTAGATTAGTGATTTGAAAAATGTAATATTTTACATCACATTAGTATTTTTATTAGTTATTTTACCAGTCTTTTGTTATCAATATGCGGCAATCACTTTACAAGTTTTCTAGTATCTATTTCCTTACCTCTTACTTACATTTTGATATTCATTCAGCAATAAATCTAACTAAAAATCTTATAATTTCAGCAATCTTTTACCATTCATTTATGTGTTTGCATTCAATGAAACTACCACCTTTTACGATTTATTCACTATTTTATACCATCCCATAAGCATTCTTTCAGCAAGACAGTTGTTATCATTCCTGTATCATTTATGTACCTGTTTTTGGTATATCGCCTCGATATTGTTTCAACGATTGTTTTACTATTGACTTTTGACCCTTGACAGGTTTATCATTGAATTTGAATTCCGTGCCCTGTCTTCCAACGGTATCCTGCTGTATGTAGCCAATGATTACAGTCGACCCAATCAGTTTATGGCCTTGGTCATGCAGAATGGTTACCTCAATCTGTTCATCTTTGATCAAAGCAGGGTTTATAAACATCTGACTTCAGCCTTCCAATACAATGATGCTCAGTGGAGAACGGTAAGGGCTTGTTGAACGTTGTGCAACAAACTATAGCAACGAGCTATAGCAATAAACTATAGCAACGAGCTATAGCAGTAAACTTTAGCGACAAAGCATAATAACAGAAGATAGCAACAAAGCGTAACAACAAATTGAAGCAAAGAAGCATACTGATATTTGTATTCATTTTCCAACTCATCCATCTTGCCATTAAACAGTGCTGTGGTATTAATATCCCTTTTAGTGTCCTAGAAGTGAAAAGATTGGTGTGTAATTATTATGTAACTAGAAGGTTCATAGTTTAAAAGATTGATAAAGTTCAATCCACAAATAAAAATCAAACTTCCAAACACAGTTTAAAAAGCAGTTTATCATTTATGTTCTCCATGACCTGTATACAAACCATTGAAGTAATAATGTAGTAAGCACAATTTTACTTCTCTTTGTCAGTATGAATAATCTCAATTATTTCATTTTTAAAGTTATGTGTATATGAAGAAATGTCGTTATACATGTAGATATAGGAGTAGTCACAATATGAATATAAGAATTGAAATATTTTACAATTCAAAATGATAAAAAATCATATGAAAATGAATATAATTTGTTTTCACTATCTCTTTCCAGGCAACCATTCTGAAGATCAATGGATTCGTTGTACTCTTTGTTCCAGAGTCCAAGGACTATAATGGTCTAGACAATGGCCTCATTAATAACTCATCTAGACTTGAAGTAGGGACATCACTTTACATTGGTGGTCTTGGACCACAGGTCAGACAAGGGTCATATCCACTCAACCGTACTGTGAGTCAACAATATCTTTTCTTCCTCCATTTCAATCAAAAGTTGCCAGTTTGCTGATGACTATTTTCACGATTTGTTTAAAAGTTGTATTTTTCACATGATTGTGTTCTCCCAGATCAGTTGTGTATGATGGGACAGTTTTTGTCTCACCTGCGAAGCAAAGTGAGACTATAGGCGCCGCTTTTCCGACGGCGACGGCGGCGGCGTCAACATCAAATCTTAACCTGAGGTTAAGTTTTTGAAATGACGTCATAACTTAAAAAGTATATGGAGCTAGTAAATACAACTTGGCCATAAGGTTAATCAAGTATTACTGAACATCCTATTAGAGTTTCATGTCACATGACCAAGGTCAAAGGTCATTTAGGGTCAATGAACTTAGACCATGTTGGAGGAATCAACCTCGAAATCTTAACCCGAAGTTAAGTTTTTGAAATGTCATCATAACTTAGAAAATATATGGACCTAGTTCATGAAACTTAGACATAAGGTCAATCAAGTATCACTTAACATCCTGCATGAGTTTCACGTCACATGACCAAGGTCAAAGGTCATTTAGGGTCAATGAACTTTGGCCGAATTGGGGATATCTGTTGAATTCCCATCATAACTTTGAAAGTTTATGGATCTGATTCATGAAACTTGGACATAATAGTAATCAAGCATCACTGAAAATTTTTGTGCAAGTTTCAGGTCTCATGATTAAGGTCAAAGGTCATTTAGGGTCAATGAACTTTGGCCGAATCGGGGGTATCTGTTGATTTACCATCATAACTTTGAAAGTTTATTGGTCTAGTTCATTAAACTTGGACATTAGAGTAATCAAGTATCACTGAACATCCTGTGCACGTTTCAGGTCACATGACCAAGGTCAAAGGTCAATGAACTTTGGCCGAATTGGGTGTATCTGTTGAATTACCATAATAACTTTGAAAGTTTATGGATCTGATTCATGAAACTTGTACATAAGAGTAATCAAGTATCACTGAACATCCTGTTCGAGTTTCAGGTCACATGATCAAGGTCAAAGGTCATGTAAGGTCAATGAACTTTGGCCATGTTGGGGTTTTTTGTTGAATAACCATCATATCTCTGTAAGTTTATTGGTCTAGTTCATAAAAAGTGGACATAAGAGTAACCATGTATCACTGAACATCTTGTGCGAGTTAGAGTAGTATGCAAAGTCCGCACTGCTGCTATATTGAACTGCGTGATGCAGGTGAGATGGCCAGAGGCATTCCACTTGTGATGGACTTTAGACCTGTTTGATATGTGCATGTTATCTCTGTTTTATGTTTGTTTATGTAAATTACTGTACTGTATTTATGTTCTGTTGCCCTGTATCATGTTCTTTTAGAACAAATAATCTGGGCTTATTGTTATAGCTGTTTCCCTTCTTTATCAATAAAAGGTGATTTATGAAGAAAAAAAAAGAGTATTTAATTGTAGAACAAATGAGTTTTTCACCAGGTTCATGTAACCTTTACATAAATTTCCACACTTCAACGCTGAAAAATGCTCAATTTTTATAGCTTATTAATTTAAAAACTAGTGAGAAAATTATGCAGGCTCTTTTTCATTTATTTTTCAATTGCTATTTTTATATTACATTTCTGGTTACATCACCTATGGGCACATCACCTGTGACCCCCATTTTTCCCTACAACCTGGGAGGATAGTAGTTAGAAAGGAGAGGAAGAAGTACATGTATCAAGGAAACTGGAACCAGATATAAATGGAGAAGACCAAATCAGAGATAAAGACTGAGACTATGTCTTTTTACAGTTTCAGTTATTAGGCAGCTCATTATTTTTGGATGAGTAAAATTGATATTCCTTATAAAGTTCTAGAATGTTTGTTCTTAATATTCCAGTAGGTTTCATGTCACATTTCTCTGATTCATGCTCTGTGTTTTTTATAATTTGTAAAGCATGGTATAAATTCATATCATCTACATACATGTATATATATACATGCAAGCTTAATATTACATCAAAATCTATGCTTTTCTCAACAGCTGGGGAGTTTCAATGGCTGTATTCGACAATTGAATATCAGTACAGAGTCCTCATCTCGGGTACAAATACCGCTCAAGTAAGTTATAGTATGAAATTATTCTGGTCCTGTAATTTAGTTTTAGACTAGAAATTGGATCCTGGATCCATCTATCTGTCCATGCTGGAAAAAATGTTTCTTTTCTGATTTGTCAAGCAATTTGATTTCTTTTGGTAAAGACTGGAAGAAGCGCATCATGCACATAAGTTTTACTGAAAGAATTATGATTGTTTTGTCTGGAGTTAAAACAGATATTCAGAATACAATAAAACGGTGAAGGGGATATATAACAACCCATATAATCCCATAAATTAGCATACTTGATAGATATTTCAACTTTGATATGCATGTAGTCCAATTTGTAAATATTATTTGCTCATCGTTCATGTCAACAGTTCTCCAGGCAGCGATTCTGCAAACATCACCGAATGCCGTTTTAACCCAATCGGTCCTGGAAGTCATTTTGATGGCAGTGGATGGCTCCTGCTACGTAAGTGCACAGATCTATATTTGATAATAATCATAGAAATCATAATAATGAAAAATAAATAATAAATATAATATTGATAGAATATTGATATTCTAAACATTGTTAAACAATGTCTGTAGTAGATCTTGGGGTGACTCGTAAAAAGATAGTCACTACAAAGAATGCAATTTTGGGATTTTTAGGGGCAATTTGGTCTGTCATGAGGGTGAATTGCCCTCATGTATTTGCTATGCAGTACATCATTCCTGCATGAATATATTATTCTGATGATTTTTTCTTGTTTTATAGGGTCTTCATATACATTGGTCAGTCCTTGGTCAGTTTCAATGACCATATCAACCACCGATGAAAATTCATTGTTACTTGCCCTTTCAGCTGACCTTCAAAATTTCATCACTTTGGAGATAGTGGATGGAACGGTAAGTCATGAGCAATAGATTTTCTTTTGTTTCATTTTAGCCATAATATGTATTGGAGTACTTGAAAGAGTAGTCCTTGCCCTACATCACTATGACATCCCATATGTGGCCAATTTGAAGTCTCCATGTGTATAGTGATTACCAATATATACAACTTTTAAAAATTCATAACTTTCTTGTGGTTTGTCCAATATTGATCAAACACCTATCAACTTGTCAGATTTTTCTATTCCTTATAAAAACAAGTTTTAATTTGGGGTGGATTCCCCTTTAAAAAAATACTGTAAGATTGATCAAAAAATTAAAAAAAATATCTAGTATTGTATTGCACACATGTATTTTGCAGAAAATTGAAATTACTGCTTTTCACACAGATTACTTTTAAGAATGTTTTTTTAATTTTACGATTTAATTCTGTAATGCAATGCACAAATGGCAGTTATTTTGAAAATACTCTGTATATGAACTAAGATATACATGTAGTATTCCACCTTAACTTTGACAATGTATATACCTTTATTATTTCCTTCATCAGGCCAGAGCAGTAGTTGGTCTCGGAACCCCATCGTCTGTTATACTCTGGTCCACTCAGATGACCAGTGTCTGCGATGATAACCCCCACACCATCACATTGGCTGTTCGTAGGGGTTTGATTGAGATGACCATTGATGATAATCCAACGGACAGTCTACCGGTCAGTAGTGACACCTTTGCAGTCATCAACGATACACCACTCTACATTGGGGGAATCTCTGGTAAGTAGCCAGTGAAGATGGATCAATACTCATTTCATGTTAATATTTTGATGTATGATATTAACTGGTAACCACACATTTGAAATGTACCACTAAGAAGAAAATGTCCAAACCCAGCCCTCGGTAAAGAGATAATAAAAAATCATATCAGAAAACATGTCAGCTATAAGAAAAGCTGAAAGCATGTATTAAGAATGTAATGTGCTCACACTCTAACAATGTGAAGTCTAAAAACATGTTGCCTGGTTCTCTGGCCCCAGCTACCCTAGTCAAATATGTGCTCAATTAAAGTAGGGGATTCTGTATTAGCTTAAGCGTCTAATTCTCATATGCTGGACCATTCTTATGAAATAGATGCCCACAAAACATCCATAATATTTCCTCTCTTAATAGCACCTTCAAAATCTCACTGAAAACATGGCTACTCAGACAAGCTTTTCAATATATATATATTTTCCATGTTTTGTTTTCCTGTAGATAGTAAAATAATTCATGCAGTCTGGAATAGATTGCAGTCCAGCAACATTGGATGAGCTTTGATAGTACTATTCATTATATTTGTTTATATATATATTGTTTTTAATTCTTAGATGCTGCTAACATTCCTCTTGTTCCTGGAATCATCAGAACACCCTTCAATGGTTGTCTGTTATCACTGACGATCAATGATGTACCTGTCAGCATCACGACTCATGAAGAGAGTAGAGGTTACACTGTGGGATGCCCTAGACCTATCCCTATCTAAATATCAAACAGGTGGGTGTTTCATAAAGCTTTTCGTAAGATACGATTGACTTTACGCACGACTGGTGACCATTTCTTGTGCTATATGATATATCCCTATGTAGCTGACTTATGTACATGTATAAGAACATGTTCCAGTCATTCGTAAAGTCATGCGTAACTTTACGAACAGCTTTATGAAACACCACCCAGGAGAGCATTTCATGAAGCTGTTTCTCACTGGTTTTCACTCACGACTGTTATAAGACACCTCGTGAAATTCCCCCGAGGAGAATCACACTCATACTTGTATTCTATGATATAGCAATTAATTACTTTTCCAAACATTCTGTTATGTTATGAGTGTGATTGTTCAAGTACGCTTCTCTCTCCCATGTGTGTTTTGTTTATGTTGCAGTGCACCATGTGCTTCTTTATTCATCAACACCTTTAGAAAAATTATTATTTCAGCATAATTGTTTGATCAAAGATATCATGTGCGTTTTATTTTGTCGTTACTAAAAAATATGAATATTGTGTGCCTAGAATCATTCAATATGTATTGATTTCGGGAATGATTATGTATTTCTCTCGAATCGTTTGCTTTTTACATTGCCTGAAGTAAAGCTTTGTTTTCAGTTGTTTATATACAACCTTGCCTATCATAATATACAGCATGTGTGAAATATTCCATCATATGTCAATATTCTATATTTAAGTACAAGCAATTGAATAGAAAAATAGTAATTGGTTTGAAATAAGAATCCATTTATTATCTAAAGTAGAAATACTTTGAAAATTAATTTTGCCCTATTTTTGCCCTGCAGCCACTGTGCTGCGCTAGATCAACATTGGTCTATTCCTTAAAATCATTGTATGCCAAACGGTAAATTCACTGTAAAGGTTGATCATGTTTCTAATTCAGTAATTAAAATAGAGTACATGAAAGTATTGGTAACAATAAAGAAGGACTTATGGGTATCTGGAGTTGGTAAGTAATGAAGTATTACAAAATCATGAATATAAAAATTGTGGAAGGAAAAGAAGGGTAGTATTTTCGAGTTACAAAAGGTCAATGCTTCTTAGGAAAGCAATGTTCAATAAATTAGCAATATCATATACATTGTTTATTTTCTGGATGTTGATATATGGTGATTGGATTTGATGCATTTACACTTTAATATTCATAAATAATTTGTTTTCCTCCTTTCATAACATGATTATTTATTTCATTTTTATTATATATGTTTTTTTTTTTGGGGGGGGGAGTTTTTACTGCTGAGTTCAACTATTTTGTATTTACATACCAAAGTTGTAAGGTTTCTGTATCTTGCCACCACCGTATTTGGGGACTAAAATAGATTCAAAACCTACATGTAGATTATTACTACTAGTATTTGGTGAATGAGTACCCAGTGTAATTTATTTTGATATGATGAAAAACCAAACTTAAAAAATATATACTTACCAGATTTTTTTTTCAGACAAGCGTTTGGCGTTTTAGTAGGTATTGTTTAACTTTGTGAGCTGCCGATTTAAAAAATTCTCAAACTAAGATGAAACATGTGTACAAGTGCATGTATTAGAAGTAATAAACCCTGAAAACAACCATTATTGAGAATGAAAAGCTAAAACTACAAGGCAAACCCCGATTTTGTAAATAGGTGTCTTATAGACGCCTAAATAGTACACATAAGTGTATGGGATGAAATTAAGATGGTGTTTCCGGTCACTTTATATTTCAATTTTTGAAGCACTAAATAATTATTTTCGAACGCAATTTTTTCTGGGCTTCATTTTTGTAACATATCACAGACACAGGTGACAAGTGTGACCTTCTAGCTCAGATTTTTTAAAGTCAAACCAATGTTAAACAATCACTTTAAATATTACAGTTTTTTTCCTGCTGAAAAAACAGCAGGAAAAATGAAAAGGAGCAGGAGGAGAAAGAAGGAAGATATAAAGTACTTGTATGTAACAATGCCTTGAACATTATATTTTCACCTTGATTTTTATTCCATTTACAAAGCCTTGAAAAGATTTGTCTTTCACCTTGATATTAAAGCAGCAGCAATGTCTGTTTTGTAAGTGTGCTGAATATCTAATGTAGTCTCAATAAAATCTTTTAGCAAGCTAATCATTTTTTCAGAATTTGTATTTTTCTTAACTCCATGTCAACTTATTCTGTACTAATTTGTGTAATGTAATAATAGTAATAATCTGCTTTTATATCACGCTTAATACATCGGAACGACGTGTCTAAGCGCTTTACAAATATATTATTACCCCGGTCATCGGATTTGATCAGTCATCCCGCACACAACGTGCGCACATCCTCCACTCCCTGGGGAGTATTCCAGTCATGTATCAGCCATGATGAATTGATGAAAATTATGATTTACTGTGGTTTAATTTATGTTAAGACTTTTCAGGCTATGAACAGCACATTATTACCATGGCTTAAACTCAACTACCCTAGACATGAGTAATGTAATGATTAGGTACATGTGGTAGCTATCCTGCCTTAAAGACATGTACAGTAAAGTACCCAAGAGTGATAGAGCATGAAGGGATGAAGGAACATTTAGAAAATGAGAACAGAAAGGAAGATTAACAAAAGAAAGAAGGGTAGATAGAGAGGAAGAGAATAATAGTAAGTGGGAGGTGAGAGGGGGGGGGGGCAGAGTGAAAGGGAGAGAGAGGAAGTAGGAGATGCAGTGGAGGGAAGAAAAGAAGATTCTAATTAAAAGACTGCTCAAAGTATTAATGAGAAATAACAGTTTGGGGCATTTTCAGAAATTTTTCATTAAAATAAGAGAAGGGCTTGCATTTCTTTTGTATTACTTCAGTATACATGTGCATGTAAAATATTAGCTTATTAAAATGTTAAAAGATGTAGATACATGTATGAGCAGGAAGTATCGGCTACACTTCATATAAAAGTTTATTCACATGCTAATTGGAATTCCATCTTGATTTGGCAATAAAATATAAAGCTAAATGCCTGACTGCTTCTTTAAGAATGTTCAAGGTGTTGCAATCGAGATGAAAAAATCAGGAAATCTGCCAAAAAGGGGGATTGAAGTGTGAAGTGGATAATTGTGTGTCTGGAACAATTGAGAAATTGGCAGGAAATTGAATTAGTCGAAAGTAAGACCATTTAAAAACCCCCTCATGTCTACGATTTGGAGGAATGCACAATACCTATTACTTTCATTAGAACTTGATGAACAATGTAAGTGATTGCTATATATATATATATTGCTTTGTTTCCGGAAAGGGGATGGTTTTACTTGATGATGTTGGGATATTTATGGTTATTTGGGAGGAAATGGGGCTCTATTAGATAAAGATCGTGATTCACGTGATTAAATTAATTTTTATTAATCTGTATGTTTTTATGTCATGATTCCATGTCATTGATGTCACAATTTGATATTTTTTCCTTTGCTCCAGTATTTCAGATATAGTAAGTATTCATTTGAATAGTGAATTTTTTAATATCCTGAAATTATAAAAATATGATTTTTAAGAATTTATAAAGATCAATGAGCTAGATCATTAACATGATTAATATGCATCAATGAAAGTAGAGAATTTATGTTTTCAATCATTTTGAATGTTAAATACTTAATCTTATCTTAAATTCAAGCTTTACAAGCTTTTTTTTTTTCTTCTTTTTTTTCTTTTTGATTTTGTGTTTTATTGTGGGCAAATAAGTTTCTTATATCTTACTTTGTCAATTATAATTTTGTCTAATTCCTTTGGGGGAGGTTATCTTGACAAACTCTACTTTGGGTTTTTTCTAATTTCCCTATTTCCTCTGTTTAAATGTTGACTTATTGTATACATATATTTTTATATTGTGATTTTTATTTGGAAATAAATAATTGAAAACAAAAATCATAGTTTGTAAGCAAACTACCAGGACGGCATTTCTGCCACGTTTGAGTCCGACAGTTCATACTTCATAAACCTTATTCCTTTCCAGGGTGCGTCTCTTGTTATGATTTTATTATCATATTTCAGCAAGCCCATTGGATTATCATGTTGGAGCCAGTCACAAGATCAACCACAGTCAATGACCCACGATCGTCGGTTATCCTTCAAACATGTCTATTGTGACTAAATAACTAAGATAGTGATCAACCTTGGGTATGATAATGATTGATGGGTAAAATCTGATATATCAGCAGAGACACTCATTCCCAGAAATAAACTTTAATGTTTTTGGAGATGCAAATTGACAGCAAGAAGCTTATTTTTCTTTTCTTGATTGTCTTTTTTCTGATTTTTTGTACGTGAAGATTTTGTTCTGTTCTAAAAAAAAGAAAAAAGAAATCTGAATGAGTTAGTTTGAAGGAATGAGTTTATTGAGATCTTGTCTTATTGTGTCACTCAACTGCAAACAGTTGTGTTCAAACTTCATCAGTCGTTCTGAGAGGACTACACTAAACATTTTACACCAGCGATGAATTTATGGTGTTAGTTCAACACCCATTGGTGTTCTGTTCAAACCTCATAGTGTATTTCTAACACCTAAGAATCACATTTATAGTGTATAGTTGTTGGTAAGTGATGATATAGTATTCTTCTCGCTTGCTAATGAAGAACATTGTTATCAAAATATTACACCTCAAAAGAATTAAATTTTAAATCAACAAGCAAAAGGTTTGAGGAAAGACAACTTTTCTAAATGATGCATTTACCACTTCAAATGGTTCGAACCAACATTTACATTGTTGGATTATAAAGCTTTATGCAAGGTTGGATATAACATTGGAGAAGACTGTCATTTCTCCAACCTCTTAATTGATAAGAGAACCTTTTCACCATCTTTTTTTAATGCTCCGCACACCTGATCCTTTTCATGTGCTCTAATTTTCAAATAAGTCATGGGAAATATGAACAAATGAATAAAGGAGATAAATGATGCGAGATCTTTAACAATTCAATGTCATATATCTGAATGAGAAGGTACAGCACATTTTCACTTGAAGCTTATATCCTATGACCCAGATTTGCTTATTAGATTTTATGACAACTGTATTCTGGTATCTAAATCAAGAGCAGTTAGAATCATTTCACTCACCTGTTATGTCTGACAATCTATGTATCACCCCTCCACTCCCTTGCTATATTTGCCTGAATCCACTTGGTCTACTATCGGTACTCAGTTGGTCTAACTTTCATTTAGTATAATACAAATATGGTCTTTTCCCCATTCTTCTACTTATTATTATGCACATTGTTGGATAAAAATTGATTCATAAAAAAAATCATGATAGGCTGAGTGGTGCTACATCTGGTGAATTACTATTATATTAAGCAAGTAAAACCCCATCTGAAAAGGAAAATAAGATGTTAACACAATTCATTCAGCAAAAGACACAGCAAAGCTCAATGAAATATAAATCCTAAGAGGGGAAGAGGGAGAGGGGGGTTGTTCTGCTAAGTATGGAGTAAATATAGGTTGGATTGGGTGGGTTGGATATCACCCCAAACAATGTTTTCACAGTAGCAACCATATGGATTTAATTTGGAAATCTTACATTGAGTGCCAACTCTTGAAATGAAACGTATCCTGATGCGTTTTGAAAAAAAAAGAGAAACCTGCCTAACTTACGGAAGAAATAGCCCCAAAGTATACAACAGTTTAAATTATATGTTTTCCAACTTTCCATGAAATTTAAGAATGATGAGGTGATGGAATTAGAGCATTAAGTACTCATATATGCATTCCACCCAAAATGTCTGGTTTCTTGAAGTGGTACAGAGAAAAAAAATATGCATAGTACACATGAAAATGTGATATTCCTTGATATGACATAATGCATGGGCATGCCTTAAAAGAGCTGTGTATTAAAGATAGATTCAATTGTAACTTTGTGATTAATGTCAAGTGTGTATACAGAATGAGAGTCAAGTTTGCTGGGCTATGATGAATTTTGAAATTGAAACAGATATCACTATGCATATTTTCTCCATTTTAAGAGGACATTACATTCATAAACATCATTTTGAATTTCCCCATCATCATTTTCATGATCATTTTCATCATGATGAATGATAATTATTCCTTCTTTCATACCAACTTCTGAATTTTCTCCCAATTGCAATGTGCCAAGAGACTTGACTGCAATTTGTTCTATAAAAAGACTGATATTATCATCATTATCAACACCGTTTGTATCACCATCATCGTCATCACCATCACCACCACCATGAACATCATCATTGTCATCATTACCATCAAGATTGTCATCATCATCTTCATCCCTTTCAAAATCATCATCACCACCATTATTATAATCAAGACTGTCATTTCTGATGGGGGAAGGAAAGAAATCTTTAAGAATAACAAAAAAGGCATTTTATTTTGCTAAAGAATATAATATACATTTTACTGGTCAAAACAACCATATTTACAATGATATGTAAATGAGCAAACATGAAATACTAATCAGCATACACAATGTTATCATTTATCACATAAAATGGCCTCATATTACTACATATTGAATGATTCATAAATTACATATACAGTGCATCCCACAAAAAGGAAACCCATTTTCAGAGATAGATTTCACAATTATTAAACATGTTTTTACTCAGGTTAAGAGTGGAATCTCATCTTTAATTTGAGACCAACAGCTTAGCAAATCATTCATGCATGGCAGATGACAAACAATAAATAATGAGGCCTATCAGGAAAGATTTGCGCAGAACGTCACTTGTTAATCTGAATTCACTCTCATTTCAGGGATCATTGAGAGAAATTTAAAGTTTACAAAAGAAATGCCAGTGAGCCGATCGTCGCATAAGGATGGTCACGAACCAATCTTGTCCAAATTTTCTATGCTTCCTAATTTTGAATTTAAAATTTTAAACTACTCTAGCTCATTAATGCGTGAAGTGTTTGTCACATAATAGATATCAAAATGTAGAGTAATAATTGAATTGTATGATGATGTAAATGAAATATAATTAATTTGTCTTTGAAGGAAAAAATGTGGGAATCCTGATTTTATTTTTTCTGGGACACACTGTATATTGGTTAATGTACATTATCTTTAATCAGATACTTTAAACAGGTCTGAAATATAATTCATTTGAATATAAATATTTTATTGTTTCTATTACAAGTCAGGTTAATTACCAAATACCATGATAAACCTTTTTTTTATAGAAATATATTGGTTTGGGGGGATTCTGCAAAATACAGATTAATTCCTTTTTAATTCCTTTAAGAACTTGAAATCCCTTTTTCACCATTGACTAAAGATCACATAATTGCTGCTGATTTTTAATCTAATAAATAATTCTGCAATGGATTAGGAAATCACAATAGATGTCATTTGGGAAAGAATAAAATGAAATAACAAATGGCTTTGAAATATAATCAAACATGTTCAATGTGCACTTTTGATGTTGTATAATACATACATAAATAACATACTGGACAAAACAATGCATAACACAGAAATTGCAATATAACTTACAACCTAATGCAGGCTCATACCTGAATAAAATCTTACAATATATAACCCAGAGAAAAAAGAGAAGAAAATGTACTTAAAAACTAAATAATTGGCAGCAAAATTCTAAAAATAGATCTACAAGTTTTGACGTCTCTACTAATCAAGCTACACAAGATTAAAACCACAAATTTACAAAAATCAAATGTAATTTTATTAAATGTTTTTAAACATAAAATAAAATTCTGTTTGATCTTATAAGATTTATCCTATATTTCATACAGAATCAAATTCAATTCCATAGAAGGCTATATTACCCCCATCACACTTGTAGAATGAATTGTAATATAAATTCAAGAGTCACTATCTGCAGCACTTCACTACATAGACCCAAAGTCATGTTAAAACTGGCTCTGACATATTCATCTATGCCTTTGATAAAGGGAAGAAATCATCAAAGAAAATGATAAAACAAATGAATAATGCTGCTTTATTCATGAAGAAACAAAAGAGAAAGAAAAAAAAACAGAATGGACCATTGTATAATGATAATTTCCTTTGTGGTAAGATTCTGTTTTCCCCAAGCATAACGTTTAATTGCTAATGACAAGCCCAAGTGTCACCTAACAAGAATAGTCATATTTGCCACAACACTTTGTTTTGCTGAGAGAATATACAAAGTTAAAAATCCACTCATAATAATGAAAAGAACTGTTTTGTATAAATCATGTACAAATCATTATTACTGTATGAAAGAGAAAAAGAAGAGTGGTAGAAACACATCTTAAGATTAAAGAGCACCATGGTTTACAGGGTAATATACATGTGAGAAAGGATAACAATATCTGGGCTATCTGCCTCATGCATAGTATATCCAGGTAAAAAAAAAACCTAATGCATCTTACTACAATCTCAAGGTACATATAGCTCATATAAATAGAATTTAAGAACATGAACAAACAACTCTAACCCAATTAGAGCTCTTCAAATTAATATCTTACCATAGAGCACCCTCTTAACCGGTTGGAGACTAGAAGATTATGTTTATTACACTTTTTCTATAGACCCAATCCACATGTATGAAGGTCCAGTATCCAAGGGGTTAACCACAAGCACCATTTTAAAGTAGCATAAGAGCGATAGATAAAAGGCACATTCTTTATTCACTTTTCATCAAAATCATATATGAAACTGCAATTTTGATTTGCTATTGAACATTTTTTAATTCATGACCAAAGTTACAGTGAAAGTTGGGATGCTATTTTTATGTGTGCATATTCAAATGATATTCCAACTTCCTGGATCAAGTATATTTTAAAGAGATAAAAATACATCATTTTGAAATATACACTGTCAATTTATTTCAAGAATAAAAGCTGCAGCAATGCATAAAAATGAAATTCACATCATGAGGCAGTTTTAATTTCAATCCTCAGCATCCAACCTCATTCAAATACTTGCAGTGATGTAAAGAGTTGTCCTCATAAGTTTTTTCTTCATTTGTTTGCAGCATTGCAGCCACCATAATATTACAGAGCAACTGCACTAAATACATGTAAACTCTTATTCTTCTATTCTCAGATATAAAATTCCATATCAAAGGATTTGAGAGTTGAGAGAATGAAATATAATAATTTATTTTCAGTTTTGTTGATAGCATGACAAGCAGCACCTCTGTCGATAGTAAGAGTATGAACACAGCCTTGCTTGATGGATCTTATCACAGTATGAAAATCTATCAGTACAAGATGCCGGAACTGCATGGAAGAAAAAAAAGTGTAATTTTTAAATACAGATAATCATATATGTAAGAATCGTTTTTCATTTCATAATTGGTGTAACATGAATTTGATCCACTCAAAATTGCTCAGATCATATTCAAGGCTGTAAGAAAATAAAAACATGTGAATTTAAAATTTTGATAAACATCATAATCATCAAAAGAAAATTAAGGAATATGAATGAGCATGATAGAATGAAATAGAGATATAGTGAAAAACTAATATTACATTTTTTTAAAGGCCCTGTCACAAACTTCCTTGCAAGCCTTGTGGTTAAGTTGTGGGTGACTGCATGCAATTCACCCACAACAAAGTTTTAATCATGTCCTCAACTTTTCTGCATGCAAATCAGACTTGCGTGTGCTTCTGCGTATAAGTTGCGTGCAAGACACTGTCAATACAGTCGACCTGCGGGTGGCAAAAATAGTTAGAGCCAAGTAACATGCAAGGCTTGCATGGAACGATGTGACAGAAGGTTATATTCTTTCTCTTCTCACTGAGACCTAACGACTTTACAGAATACTATCCGGTTAAACGTATGAGAATATAACTTAAAGCAAAACATGAATTTACATAATCTCTGTAATAATGAAGTTTCAGTTTTATACATGATTCACAATGAAATCATACCCTCCCCTCCCCCCACCAAAGAGACATCAAAACCTTAGCTTGCCAAAATTGTGACACAGCTGAGAGAAATGATTTTAAAAAATACTGAGGAAAATTGAGGTTTATGACCATAACCGGATTCATAAATAAGAGAGATTATTTCACAGGCTGGACTAAATTTCACAGTTGGTTATAAAAGATGAACCCTGTCACCCAGGCACGCTATACACATCACTGGCAATTACTAAGGGTGTATTCAGGACTTATTCATGATCGTGGGGAGGGAGTGAATCTCTGAAAGGGTTTCACACTAGATATCAGGAAGAATGTGCCATCGTGCTCACTGACATTTGCAAAAGGTGAATAAGACAATGGAAGAAAATACAGTGTCCTCTTTATTGTAGGCCTACACAATTACTGCATTAATATGTATGTTCTAAAGGCAGGGTCACTGCCCCCCCCCCCCTTAGAGGAAAAATACACTGGTGAGTGATCGCCCTCAGAATATCATCTGTTCCAATCCTCTATTACATTGTTGTCATGGAAATACACTGATGCCATCTCATTTCCAAAGGCACTTAAGGGGGTATGCTTTTAATTACTTGGCTGCAAAACTTGCTAAACATCTTGAAAAAAATGAAAAATAAACAGGCTCTCATAACATTTCAATTTCAATCTGGGTAAAGTTTATTTCAAATATTTTTAATCTATTTCACTATCTTTCCTAATTTTCTGTTAAAGTCTGCTGAAATATTTGGTACTTAACTGGCCAAAGCATTGAATTTATTTTAATAAGGCCATCACAGCCTTGACTTGTTATGGTTGATCTTGACTTATTTGCAATGCGTGCTCCTCCATACTAGTCTCTCCATGAGGACTGGGATTCAAGCCAACTCATAGAGGGTGCGGAGGGGATGGCATAGGGTTGAAATTTGAAAAACAAATCAGGAAACCGAGGCTTATCAACAAAATGGGGGAACCAATACTTGATAAATGTAATTTGCACCTAATAAAACCACTATCACTTAATAAATCAAAGAATGTGATACTTGTACTATTAATAGAGCAAATCGGCTGGAGAGATAGAAGGGTGTCAACATTAAAAACAAGGTGCTTGAGATCCTGATGGCAAACAAATGAAGACATTAACAGTTTTTCATGGCATAATAAAGTTCTTTGTTTGGGTAAACTAGAGATTTGTTTTGAGTAGTAGGTTATGACTGACATTCATGATCATATGTCTTGATTTGTGAATTATCAAGATATTGTAAGAAATGTGTCTTGTATCAAATTAATATTTGTCTTGAAGACTTGGAATAGCTTCAATAATAGCGTGCCACCCTAGAAATTCAATTTGCTTGTTTATGAAATTATATTATGAGCAAAATGCACCCAGTTTCTAAAACACAAAGGATTCAGAATATTAAGTGATGCCATACCAACACTATGACACAGATAAATGTCTGTCTGTAAAAAAAAAATACTATTTGATTTTCATTAAAAATGTATTGGTCAGGAGGTCAAGGCTTTATATGAATATTCATGAATTAATACACACTGAACCAACACACTACAATTTTTGCAGTTGAATGCATGTCAGCAAATCAATCTACATGTAAGCAATAAGACATAAATATTTTGTACAATCTTTTTCTAAAATGGATGACTTTGTATCAATTCATGAGTAGTTATGATTTTCCAAGCCAGGCAAGTAACATAAAATTTATCAGTTACATGGTTTTAAGATTGAAATTTATTTATCAAAATTGTGAAAATTGATCAACAAGTGGACAGCAGAGCTCAGTTTACTTTGCTGATAAGGACGGTCTACATCAATGCCTTTGCTTTTTGCATGCATAAGATATGATCTTGATCCCTTCCTATCCTTGGCGCTTGGAATGACAACTCCTGATGACAAGGAAGAAGATACATGTCCTCTTGATCAAAAGCTGCCAAATTATGATATTAATGACTCATCTTCTTTCCAAGGTGAAAAACCCCACCGATGAAGAGACACTCACCCACCCCACCCTTCCCGATATCCTTTCTCTTGTTGATCTTCAATGATTCACCAAGAAGGATACCCCAAGGGTATGGCTAATTTGCTCCAGGATCGTCTGGAACATCAATGAAAAGAAAGGTGAAGGGAAGGGGGTTATGGGGTGGAACGGAAAAGGAAGTACATGCCGCAAGAATTAAGTCATAATTCCTATATTGTTCCCAAGGGTTTGTCAGTTAGAATAACAATTATGAACGAAATCTCTGGTGAATATGTGGCTTCCATTCCTTGAAGCAGGTCCCGCTAAAGCCTACATCATTAGCCTGAATCACTGAAACTGTATAGATTTCAAGAAAAATTCACAAGATTTTTAATGATGGATAAAGCAATGATGACAAATATCTGGAGTCTTTCGACACCAAAGACAGAACTGATACCCTTCACTGGACTGGACATGTGTAGTGACCTGAGAAAAAGAAGCGATGATGACAGAATATGCATACAATGCTACATTTAAAATTAAAGAAAACCAGCTCCTTGACTTTTTATTTGGTACATTGTCGGTCATCATCAATCAATACATCGCTTTATGTAACATAAAAAAAGTGCATGTGTGCACTGTGTATTAAGTAACTATCTACACCTGGGTTGAAAGGAACTAGGGAAGAGATGTTTTAATTGAATACTAGTAAGGAACTCTAAATTTCCACTTTGGTCAAGAAATCGCTATGAATCTTGTATTTCAGATGAACAATTAGGGAAGGCTACTGATTCATTTTTTTCCGGAACTTCTTTTTCTTTGTATGGATGGAAGTATAGATCCCTTATAGATGGAAATACACTGAGATAGACAAAAGAATAAAGAAAGATCAAATGTATTTTTAGCTTCCCAGTTGGTCTGTGTCTGCTTTCTCTCTCAGATAACGATCACATGGCCATGTATAAATCTGACACTTTCCTCATTACCCATAATCCTTGGTGTTTGGTTTGGAAGATAATTGACAGGGATCAAGACTCAAGAAAGATATGTTTCCACGTAACAGTTTTTGGATTTCGAACATTGCAAGTTTTAGGAGATCCATATAGTTTTTGAATGAGGGGTAATTTTCATGGAGAAACAAAAACCACAGTGAAAATTGTACAGGGCTAATAATAACTTGTGTTTTGATGCTAATTGTTGCAACATCATTACAGGTGACAAGGAGCTTGGGTTCTTTTAAAGGTTTTTTTTTTCATATTTGAGCCCTTCAGCTTATATGGTCAATGTTTAAGATAACAAAAAACTTTGCCAAATAATTTTTTTTTCTAAATTAAGTCTTTCAACTGAGAACTTTATAATCCAATTTCATATAGTAAGATCTTAAAAAGATGAGAGTGATCTAAACCCAAGTTAGAACTGTAGTGTGAATCCAACTTTTACTGGAGGGCTTAGAGCATATCCTGCGTTTGTCCTTCTTCCCACACCTCCGCCAAAAGCCCAGAAAGAAGGAATTGAGGATGATTAAATCTCAAGTTAGCGATGAAAAGTCATCGATGATGAGACATTGTGATGATAGAGATGCATCAGTATGACTCTTCTTATTCAAGAATCTAAATAGCATTTCTGCTAAAAGTTTCAATTTCTCAAGAGGATGACAAATTTGAGCTCATTTTCCTACAAATGCACATGATACCAAGATGCAAGATGGACAAAAGGAAAAGTGTACTACCCCCTTATCCTATCACCTAAGTTACAAATATCTCTTTAGGGAAAAAACAAAAAGTGCAATGAAGCCCCCTTTTAAGGTAATTTCTTCTTCATCCACCTGCATGATAAAATAGTCCAGTCGTGATGGATAATTAGGATTTTTTGTGCCAGTAGAAGCTTTACACACTCATAAAGAAGGATGATTGTGTTCTGAATATTCTTATGTTAAGTTTTGGTTTATCCAATAAAGATAGAGAAACGATATCACAAACTAAGGGAGAAAAATAACTAATATGCATAACAAAGGAAATCTGTTCTTTAGCTTGCTCAAAATAACAAATTTTTCTTAATTAGAAAAGTACTGTTAATTATAAAGGAATTGTGATCCTTCACCACAGAAAAAATCCATGATTATCAATCACACGATATCCTTTCTTCAGAGGAGAAATTACAATGTTGAGTTAGGAAGAAAATTGAAAAGTGGTTCTGATTACAATGTAGCTCAGGTGAATAATGGATAGCTTCATGCATGCACTACTGATTATACAATTTCAAAGCAATTTAATTTAATTTCTGCCATCCTTTTTTTAGATCCAACTAGGGACTGTCCAAAGTAAGATCAGATCACGTTTCAGGTAGACTTCCCAATAAAATGATGAATGATATGTCAGGAAAGGAAAGGGAAAGCTCTGACAAGTACAAGGTGAGGTGTAGAGTTCTGCTATGTCATTGTCTTCTTGGACAGAATTGATATTGGACAAAGAGGAGGGCCTTCGATAATTATTCCCAGGAATAAGTTTTAATCCTTCCTGAAAGCTGATAGACAGTATATGAATCTAGAAAGAAAAGTGCAGTCACCTGACAAAACTTCATTAATGCGCAACACTTTAATAATCAATTATATCTTGCTAATGGAGTTGAAAAGGAACATACAAGATAAAATCTATGAATAAAATCATTTAAAAGGCTAACTCATTTCTCTTTCAGTACAAAAAACAGACTTTTAATAACTAAGTTAAAATGCAAAAATAATAGTGAGAGGTATACTCGTAAAATTGTTGATAAAATATCAAAGAAAATAAAACAATAAAATGAAATGAATAAAGTAAGTTATATGAAAGTATGTAGCAGATATTTAAGGTTCAATTCACTGATGTTTCAGTGAATATCTGATTTTATTTGATTCATTTCACTTAAACACGGTAAAAAGCCCCCGATCAGCCAATGGCTGGTTTTCAGAGACGATGTGCAATATACAAACAATACAAAGAATAACAAATCATAAGAAAGTAAACTAATATTGTACTCACCATTCGGTCTTACTACGCTGCACTGTTGTATGTTACATGACTGTCTCAAACTTGGTCTATCTCTTAGTTCACATTGTGTACTAGGCTGCATCAAACCATCTAAACACTTGACATACCTTGTGCGGAATCCTCCACCACAGCTTTGTGAACACTGAATAAGATAAAGGAAAAGGAAAATAGGTATAATATTTTAAGTGAAGGTAAAATGACAAAAGATGTGCCATTTCTTGTTGTATTTCTTGCTTGTTTACTTCATAATTTAACATTTATTGTTTAAATAATCAACAAGAAAATAACCATTAATGAAGCGACAAACTACCACTTTCAAAATGATCTGTGCCTCTCGGTTGGACATAGCTATCTTCCCCTAATGAAGCAGAATACAGATATGCATAACATTTACAGAGGGAGTGATAGTACATCTACATATCATTGCCTGAATAAAAAGGTAATTATTTGTCTTATATTCCATCTAACAATCTACAAACAAAAATCAATGTATAAGATATCACACCTACAAGAGGAGTATAGATGAAGAACAAATTCGCAGAACTTCCCCTTATAATGAAGAAAAAAAATATGTCAAACGAAACCAAGTCAACTCTGTTTCCATGGCAACTGGAGAATGATAAATAATCTATTGTACAAAAAAATTCTAAAAAAGATGCTGCACTGCCAAAACAACAATGCAAAGTGGAAGTGATTCAAATTGCAATGTATATCTGTGTCACTTGAAACTTGGAAATATACAAGAGGATACGTGCGAGTGATAACAATCAGATAAGAAATAAACCATGATTCATTAATTATATACAGATCAGAAGTAAATAATCAGGAAACATTCATCACTCACATTTCCATTTTTTCAATCATGTAACAGAATAAAAGGCACTTACATGTATAGCAACAGCCATTATTCATATTTCATATGGTAAAGCCAAATCAAAGGACTACATTCTAAGAAACACAAACTGTAAGTGTAGCAATTTGGATAACTCATATACAGAAATCTCTATGTTAACAATTCTAAAATGTTTCCCACATTAATATTGCATTAAACCTTTGTTGAAGAATCAATGTGTTAACATCTTTCACGATTCTCTCCCAAAGGAAATGAAATGGGGAAAAATGTCAAATGTCTCAATTAAAGATGAATAAAAATGTACAATTACTTCATAAAACTGAAAACATAATGCCTAACAAATATAATGAGGAGAATACAATTTTGTGGTGTCTGATCATTTATGGTAATAAATGGAAAACCAAAGTTTACATTGCTTAGACTGTTCCTCTGACACTTTGCTTGGGGAAAAAAGCTGAATGTTAATGTTAATAGATAATGGTATCTTCAAAATGATAATGAAAGGAAACATGTATTGGAGCCCACCCTGAATGCTTCCAATAAGAAGGCCTGATTTGGGGGTGAATAAAATAAGTAAAACTTGAGATAGTTCCCAACATGAATTGTATTAAAGGGGCTCAATCTCATACATTCTCCCTAAGATGAATGAGATAGAATGTCTTATAATCAGTCATATACATTTTGGAAGGAGTAGAGTAAAACAAGGAAAGAATCTAGTGGGTAGTGTTCAATGTGTGTTGGATTAATGAAGGAATGGCATAGGAGAGGATCATCAAGAAACAACTTGCAAAAAATTATGAAAATTACACTAAAAATGATAGCTATTTGAGGATGATCATTTACAACAATAAATCATTTCTGCAGAATTCTAGGAAACGAAAGAAAGCATGAGAAATGCTTATAACTTAGAAAATAAATAGGAGTAATAGATAAATTTTCAATTTTATATCATGCTGGTTAAAGAGAAACTGTCACTCATTATTGCCTCTAAAAATGTCAGAGAAAAAAAAGACCCTTCCCCAAATGAGACCTTGGATAATGGCATTTGAGATATCAAACCATTGCAGACAGAATGAGCTTGAGGACTAGGTGTGTTTTGAGCTCTTATGACAGCTTACATTATTGGAAAGATAATGCAACTTTGTTTTCAAGCATCTCATCAGAAATCTATTAATTTGCAGACAGGAACATCTCCTTACTTTGAAACAATTAAGTTATGACTCGCCAATATTACATAATTCAAATTGAAAGTGTCAAAACAGTGCTGCTTTCCAATAAAACAAGTGGAATGCCTCTGGCCGTCTCACCTGCATCACGCGGTTCAATATAGCAGCAGTGCTGACTTTGAATACTACTCTAACTCGCACAAGATGTTCAGTGATACATGGTTACTCTTACATGTATGTCCACTTTTTATGAACTAGACCAATAAACTTACAGAGATATGATGGTTATTCAACAAAAAACCCCAACATGGCCAAAGTTCATTGACCTTTGACCTTGATCATGTGACCTGAAACTCGAACAGGATGTTCAGTGATACTTGATTACTCTTATGTACAAGTTTCATGAATCAGATCCATAAACTTTCAAAGTTATGATGGTAATTCAACAGATACACCCAATTCGGCCAAAGTTCTTTGACCTTTGACCTTGGTCATGTGACCTGAAACGCGCACAGGATGTTCAGTGATACTTGATTACTCTAATGTCCAAGTTTAATGAACTAGACCAATAAACTTTCAAAGTTATGATGGTAATTCAACAGATACCCCCGATTTGGCCAAAGTTCATTGACCCTAAATGACCTTTGACCTTAATCATGAGACCTGAAACTTGCACAAAATGTTCAGTGATGCTTGATTACTATTATGTCCAAGTTTCATGAATCAGATCCATAAACTTTCAAAGTTATGATGGGAATTCAACAGATACACCCAATTCGGCCAAAGTTCATTGACCTTTGACCTTGGTCATGTGACGTGAAACTCATGCAGGATGTTCAGTGATACTTGATTAACCTTATGTCCAAGTTTCATGAACTAGGTCCATATATTTTCTAAGTTATGATGACATTTCAAAAACTTAACCTCAGGTTAAGATTTCGATGTTGATTCCTCCAGCATGGTCTAAGTTCATTGACCCTAAATGACCTTTGACCTTGGTCATGTGACATGAAACTCTAATAGGATGTTCAGTAATACTTGATTAACCTTATGGCCAAGTTTTATTAACTAGGTCCATATACTTTCTAAGTTATGACGTCATTTCAAAAACTTAACCTCAGGTTAAGATTTGATGTTGACGCCGCCGCCGCCGTCGGAAAAGCGGCGCCTATAGTCTCACTCTGCTTCGCAGGTGAGACAAAAACTAACTCAGAGACCTTACCTCATAAATTCCTTATTTACAGACATTAGCATAATTATGGTGAATTAGCAAAATGTTCACCACCTTGATCGTTATGAACATTACCTTGCTTGGTTTCTATACCAATTGTTCTATATTCTATTGTTCCTAAAGTAGTTATGTATGGTAGTCATTTCTATATCAGCCCAAATTCTGAAAATATCCTACTATTTCTGATCTTGCCTTTTTTAAATCACAACTTCAAGATATTTAGTGATGTAGTTGCAGTTAGCATGATATTTTGTGGGTTTTATCTTCGTTTTGCAATCCCAAGTCAACTATTTTGTGTGTTTCGGGGGGGGGGGGGGGTGGATGGGGGAAATAGCGGACTATTTAATAAATTAGCCAGCTAGTTGGGGATGAATACAGGTTGTGCCTTGGAATAAGTTATTCCAGACAGTAGATCTTCATTCTGTAGTCCAAAGTCACATTCAAGCAAGAATGAAATACACCGATGAAAACAGTGTTCCTAAAACTCTGAAACTATTAAAACAAAACCTCTGAAAGTTGAAGGGCTAGAATCTTGATATTGAATGTTCTTGTTCTGATGAGAGAACACCATATGTATCAAAGTATTAAACTTGGTTGAACAAACTCATGAAATTTGATCATAAACTTCTTAAATTAGATTACGGAATGTAATGGCTCAACTTCCTTCGTGTGTTGCTTGGAACTTCTCAAATGTTACCCTCTTGCTACCAGCCATAAAATGTGGTCTGAATCAGTTTCAAAATGAAAGGAAACAATCCTTGATCACGTTTCTTATTCCATTCATTTCACTATGTGTCATGGGTAAGGTCTTTTTCACGGTCCATCCATAATTGTTTTATGTTACTCCATTATGAAGTTGTCACTTTCAATTTTCCACTTGTTTCCTCATCTTTTGCTCTAAACGGTGACTCCTCTCATTCCTACATTATCTTACTCATCCATGTTTTAACATATACCATTTAACATTGTAATTCTCCCCTGCCCCTTCGGTACTATGAATTAATGAATTAACATTTTGTTTGGATATTTCTCCAATATCATCACAATGAAAACAATGAAAATAAGGTTCCTCTACACAAAGGTTTGAAATTAATTGCCAATTTAAAACAACTATGATGTGGTTTTTACTTGTCGTTCTTTTGAACGAAGTGCACATGCAATAATGTTACTGACGATGTTCCATCAGAAAATGTGAGAGGAAAATCAGATGACCTCTAATCTGGATATTTCACAGACACCATGTGGGAGTGTCATGGTCTAGTGGTTTTGACATTCATCTTTTCATCAGAGGGTCATGGGTTTGAATCCCACCCATGACATTGTTTCCTTCAGCAAGTATAAACTGAGCCACACCTTACAAAAATTTATTCCTTGAAATGCTTGTGTGCTGTAAACAAGGCTTGCTGGTCTAAAGCCAGGATAATGATAAAAAAAGTACATTGGACATGCACAGAGAAGTGAGGTGTTACTGCGGTAAGCATTAGTACAGAAAATTATCATCATCATTTTTGTCATAAGTTTTATGTCAATATGATCATCTTAGCACTAAACTACCCTTTTTTACATGTAAAGGTCACAAAATTCTAATTCAGTGTCAGCTCAGGTGCAATAGATTAGTACTGTTTGAGGTCAAAGACAGAAAGTCTGTTCTTACCAGGTGCGGATAACTCTAAAGATGCAAGAACACCTGATACCATCACTATAAACTTATTACATTGACAACACAAGAACATGACATACATCATCGGCCTCAACAGGTAATTGTGAATGTATTTGGACAGGGATCTTACTCAAGTCTTCATGGGAAAAACCCTTGTCCTTTCCCAGGCCTAGTTTGACTCATTATGATCTCATTGAGGACACCATAGACTGAACTAGATTACAGCTGTCTGGTTTAACCTTTTCACACTAGGATGAAGTTATTCTTTTTTCAATTCCCTATTTCCTTTTCATATCAATTTATAGAGGTTGTTGACATTATTATTAATATCAAATTAAATAAATCTATTGTTGAAATTATACTTTAAAAAAGATGCAGTATAATGTGTTGAAAATTGTTAATACCTGGAAAATGCTATTCAATATGAGATATTCTGTGATTACTTGGGTATTAAGGTTCTATCCATCAAATAAGATTTTTTTCAGAGAAATATTTAAATAACACTGAACATGAGAGAAAATTATTCATGCTTTACATGAAAGTATAGGAGTGCATATTCTACAATGTTGTTTTGTGTCTTTAAATGAGGACACAGGATAGAGCAAACAAAATATTTTTACAACTTCCTTTGAAAAACACGATAAACCTACTTCTTTTTTTTTGCAATAACAATGTAATGTATGATTTACTTTCTTCAAGAGTAAAATTTTCTGTAGTACATGAAAAGTTTATTTCTTCTTTCCCATGTTTGAAGACCATAACAAGTTTGTATTCATCTTTAGATCTTGTTGGTCTTCTGCCGTTCTGTGTGTAGGATAATATCCACACATAACATGACACTCCCGTCAGCAAGGGGAATTCAACAAATCAAGAAATATTTATACATCTGACTTGTGTTACACTTACCCTCAGGGCTCAGTTCTCATGGCTATACTATTCAATGTAATATGATTTGATATCTGGACTTCGCTTCAAATTGATACGGTGCTACTGATGTCTATATTCAACCCAAATATTCAGCTGGTATCTGTCTTTCTGATGTCTATGCAACTACATATGATACTGACTCTGCTAAATTTGACAATAATATTTTACATGAATGGAAAGGTATTTCTGCTGACTACTAATAAAAAAATGTTATATTTTTACCTTTTTACTGTTAAGTTTAATTTGTTTAAGTTAAAGTGGAAGCATAACCAATCGTCCAAAATATCTGACAGTGACCATGAACTTAAACTTTTCCAAAATTGTTCTACTTTATTCATGGGGAAAATACAGTAAATGGTGGTGATTTTTTACCAGATTGCTAAGAAAGCAAGAATGCTTGTAAGCAAGCAACCAGAGGACCGATGGTTTAAGGTCCTCTCCAAGGGACCTGACAATTAGGATAATGCCTCACCAAAGGCATTAGCGCACCAAGTGGGAATCCAAAATCTCTGTTCTACCGACTGAGCTATCATGCCTCCTATCTATTACATGTATATTGAACAACACTTGAATTCTTGACTATCTGTACTACTGCGGAAGAATGAATCGCAAATTCTGAATTTTTTAAATATATAACATCAAAACAACAATTAATAAAGCAGGGTCTTTGCTACAGAAGTGTTACAGAAAAGAACATTTTCCCCAAATACTCCTACATGAATTGCCAACATAGTGATTCCAGATTGAAATAAATAGTACAAGTAGGTGTTTGTTATGGGCTCTTTCCTAAAGCTATTTCCTGGGGCTGTTTCCTTGCTGTATGAGATGAGTTATCTAGGGGTGTGTGTTCCTCCTAAATTTTCTTAGAGTACTTGTTTTAAATTCATCTGGTAAACCATGAAAAAAAAGTTGCATGATTGCTGTTTCAACTTGGCCTGACAAACAGAGAAAGAACTTGGCCTGACAAACAGAGAAAGAACGGAAAGAGCTCCGGTTTCACTCAAGTTTAACATTGTATAATTATCTACCTTTTTGTGCATTTACAGTCCTCATTCTTCATTGGCATTTTCAAAGAATTAAAAACACTGCAAAATTTTTGTTAACTAAGTTTATTTCAATTTGCCTTTTCTGACCCCCCCAAGAGGAGCATGGCCACACTCTTTAAGGTGAGCCTTTAAAACATACTGGAAATATTAAAGGGTAGTCGGCAGCAACTCTTAACATGATACTGGTCTGGCCTTGATATTGAACAGGAAAGTTTGTCAGCTAAAGGAAACATTCACCAAAAGATACAGTGACTAAAAATAGCATTATTTTTGTAAGTATGGAATGCTATTTAAGAACAATACACATACACACTATCTTTAAGGATATGTTGGGACAAATGATAGCGAATTAAAAGAATATCATCCCACAGATTGAAAATATTTGCAATTTGTAAAAACTGAATCATGAAATTTAGAGATGTTATGGATTTGGTCAATTCTACATTACAGAATCAGGTTCAGGCACAGATCTAGGCTTTGTTCTAAATATAGGAAGGACAGTTTCAAAATTAACTTAAGAGCACTCCAGAAATCAAAAGATGTCCCCCCCCAAAAAAAAAATGAATAAAAAAAATAATATGAATGATAAAAAAGAGAAATCAATGAAAAAAGACAATCATCAACAAAAGAGGGTTCCCAGTTCTAAATGGGGGTGGGGACCATGTCTGGATCCATGAAACAGGCCCATTTTCAACAATTTTCCCGGATATGAGTGTGTAGCGGGCATGGAGAGTGACCCCCTGGGCACCTGACCAAGTGAAAATTGAATGTATAGATGCTAATTTTGAACAGCAGCTGATGATGAAATTGAAAACAAGAAAGTTAAGAAGTCTTCCAGGTTAGACGAACATGGATGTGGGAGGGAACAGGTAGGAGGGATTCTACATATGTTTGTAGTTTCCTCATTCCTCCCTGGAGGATACAGTCTTCTGATCACCATGACAACACATCACTTCTGACAAGAGTGTCTTGTAATTTGGGTAAGACTGTTGCATTTTGGGGTTTTCGTTTGAAAAGTTTGGATCCTGAAATGGATTTTTTTATTGTTCGATGACAAGGACTAGGGAATATATATTTTGAAGAAGTACACATATAAATCTATCTTTTACAACCCCAAGAAAAACAAACGGTGAGCTTCTTTAACAGCCCTATGATTGTACATAACATGAATTATCAAAATGATTATCAGACTGTAAAAAAACTGATAATTAAGCAGATTCAAGAACATTCCCTTGCACTTTAAGTAACATTTTACTGAAACTTTTTACCAACATCTTGCATCTACTTCACATCTCTATGCTTTACACTACGTACCACATAGTATTAGTGTTTTGATAGTTCTATTATATTATGAATAATTGGCATTGTCTGGTCCGGGTTCAAGTACATGATTAATCTTTATTAAATTTGAGAAGAAGTTGGCAAACAATGGAACACTGCCAACGCTAAAAGGACAAACTTACCTCAGACCATTCTGATGTGAACCAGTGTACTCCAGCGCATTCTGATTCTTCACAGGGCTGGCTGGTCTCCGGGCGTGACACAGGACACTGGTAGGTTGGTAGTATCCTCGGGGAGACGTCTGATGACACGCAGACAACACTCCTGGTTTTGGTTCCTGTTCCACATGCTACAGAACACTACACAGAGGAAACAAGTAGAGTAAAGTATTCCTTATTGAATTAATGAAAAATATTGTATTATGTGAGAGGGTAATGGAGGAGAACAGCCACTAACCCCTTTCAAAGGGATGGCACCAGATGATGATGTTGATTCAAGAGGATAACGAAGTAAATAGTTCTGTGACACACCCATGTCAGAATGTGGGGAAGAGTTGAGACGACAGAGAGATCACGAAGAAGAAGAACAAGGAAAGAAGAGAGAGGCGAAGGAAAATGAAAAGCAGATAGAAAGGGAAGAGGGTAATAAGAAAGAGAAAGCAGAGAGGGGGAAGAAAGTGGGAAGAAATGGAGATGAAGAAAGAAAGACAAAGGGAAGGAGAACAAGAGAAGAGAAGTAAAGAGGTAGGTGTGAAGTCAGAGTGCTGAAGTGAGGAAGTGGAGTAGGAAGAGAAGGGAAGAGAGGAAACAAGGATCAGAAGATGGAAACCATAGGGTGATATAATGATGGAGAAATGGAAAGACAAGGATCTGTCTGAATTCTCCAGGAAAGCACATTCTAAAAGTAGTGAACAAACATCACTTAAATCATCCATGGCTTCAGGTAATCATTGTTCTGCATGCTCCCTTTCTGCTGCTGATTGAATGTTCTTGTTCAATTATAATAAAACCGATGACAGATTGGAGAAACAAGACAACAACATGAAATGGTCAAAGTCAAAGATTCCACGCAGAAATTTCTTCTATAGAGGGACTTTGTGTACTATGGAGCATTTAATGAAAAGCTTTGTTGGTGATTTTCACTAATTTTCTTCCCCTTCACCCAGCTAATCAGATGCAACGATTTGTGCAGTTGCTTTTAACAACAGTCAGTGAAATCACTGACTGTGTGTTTTGTGAAATGCCCCCCCCCCTTTCTGGACAGTATCACAGAGAACTTGTCCATCCTCCAAATAGTTTAATCTTGGCACAATGAGGTTATGAGTAAGTATTACAATGATTTATTTAACAAAGATAACCTTATCATATAATCTAATAAAAGAGGAAAAAACAAGTTGAAACATTAAAGAATAACAAAGAGGGCATAATATCGAAAGACAAGGAGACACTACTAATAATGGTCCAATTACATATACTAAGAAATTCTATTGTAACAATGCTGATACATAATTACAAAAAGATGAAAAGAAATATGATCATAATTATCACATGCTGCTAAAAGGATTTTTCAATTGCTAAGCTGGAGAACTTAGCCAACATGAATATAAAAAGTATATTTTAAATTTTTGATTAATATTTAAAAGGTAATAAGAAAGGAATGTCAATTATTAATCATTCCAATTTTACAAAAAGATACAAAATCCATGTTTTATCCAAAATACAGACATTCTGACAACATCAGTTGAAATAATGAATCTAATGACATTATCCATTTTAATTGTTTTTCCTCAGACTGTCTAAATTTCATAAGCAAAATACTTCTTGATAGTAATGGGCAGAATGTTTAACTATAGCCATCTCCTATAAGAATAGCCATGATTAACAAGCAACCAATCATAATTGGCATCAATAATATTGAAGCGTACTGCCAGGCATCATGTTGATAGGACGCTGAACTCTTTGAAGACATATTGTGCGTATTCTGAGGAAACATATCCTCAAAATAGCACCCTAAATTGATGCTTGACTTCCTAAAGTAGAGGCAAAATTGGGATGTTTATCAATACACTTCAAGTATCTTAACAGTTTGCAAGGAGCCAGATTTCAAGTGGAAGTTTTACCTCTCTAATGGGGTAGAATAATATCCAACCTATCCTAAAATATGCTAAGAAATAAACACAAACGCCAGGTAATAGTATCAATGATTATAGGCTTACAAATACTCTGACAATGATTGCCATGTGTTTGATGGAACTCTAATACCAAACCTAAAGTAGCAATAAATCTCACCTTTTATACATGATAATATTGACCTACATAACAAAATATTCAAAGAACTAACATAATACATGAACTTCTACTCTTTTCTTTTAAAGGATCCTAAATAGTCTTTGTTTTGTCTTGTAAGCAGGATATATGTTTTGAGCTGCATTTTTGTGGCCTCTGATACTTTCCTAATCATGATTAAAAAATAGATGTCAAATTGTCATAGTAAAATTGATTTCTTAACTGCCATCTTAAGAAACCTGCACGAAGAAAGAAACTTACATAGTACATGAGCTTCTACACTGCTTCAATCTAAGTCTCTAAGGGTAATTTAGCTAATATCAGATTATTAATGAAAACATCCTTGACCCCTTAAAAGTACAGTCTGGTATACTTCCTACATGATTTGGCTTTCAGTCTCATGTCAATAAATGAATAGCAGCCTCATGTTATTGGGGAGAAGAAATTAATCATAAAATCCTGTGCAAGATGTCTTTTCATAATGAGTGTTATTCTCTGGCGTAATTCTGATGCATTTACAAGATGGGAATGTAAAGTTCGGTAGGAAATAATAAGTCAGAAATGAGCCATGCTAATGAAGATGAATTAGCCAACTGAGACCATAATAGAAAATGTGCTGTTAAGGGCATTCTTTGCATTTTGATATAAACCAACTAAAACAGCTAAGTTTGAGATTCATGTCTTGTGTGTATGGTATTTAGAAACACTAATGTTCTATCCATGAAAATGAAAATGATTCTGAGTATCATACATAACATGGTAAAAAAACAACTTACTGCCCCAAACATGTGCCAAAATTCAGTTTGGGCCAAAATTTTACTTACACCTGGGAAATTCCATGAAAGTTTTCACTTGCCAGAAATAAAATTCAGTTGATGTTTCAGTGCTACCATGGTGAAATTTGGCTACAAATAAATAACTTCGTTAACCTTTTGTCTGGCAAGCAAATGTAATTGAATTGAATACCTAAGGGATATTTTTTTAGTATATGAGTGATATTTTTGCAAATTTGAAATGATTTTAAGCCAAAAGCAAACAACTGTCAAAATATAATTGATAGTGAAACATCTTACTGATTAAAAAAGCATGGAAAGCTCGTTTGACCTTAAAATCAGATATTTTCAATTATTCTTCATAATATTTAATATTTTCAGGATCTTGTCTCGGTACGTCTACATTTTTCACTCAAGTTATTATAAAGCTAAAATCACTTCTCACCCTGCTCCATTCTGAAGTAAACCACCTTGGACCACATGGTGCCTCGGTACAAGTTTTGACCTCATCTGGCTTCTGCTGACCACTACACTGACCATCAGGTACTGCTCCTGCTGAGGTACCCTCTGTACTACATATGACACCTCTAGATAATGTTCCACTACCACAATCTGATGAACACTATAAAAATGACACAGATAAATTATATCAAACAAGTTTTTAAACTTGTCAAAAAATTCACTTCCATAGTATTTAGGATTTTTTTTAAGTATAGGGGACATTCATAGGAGGACCCAGATGCTTTGCAATGAGACAGGAAAATGTGTTTTATTCTTTCACTCAAAAGATGGGAGGGGTAATATAAAGACACTTATTTACCTCACAAAGATTTTAAACTAAAAAATCAACCTTGCAGAAAGAAATAATTTTTGTATGAAAATTGCCATTTTCAAATAAATGAATTTAAAACAAAATAGGGGGAGGGGATGCATCAAGTAAAATACAGCCAGGTTAATGATATCATTCTTCCCCAAAAGTTAGGATTAACCTTTACACACTAATGTTGTAATTTTGCACATTTCTAAAATTGAATCCTGTATTAATCTCTCTTTTTTGTCATTATTGTACTCGAGAAACTAACAGATGCTGAAACACTTCAGTAACATCTACAGAAAAAACACCACTACCAATGGTGCAATAAGTAAAGCAGAATTTTGAGGAAATAACAATACAGCAACTTTTATTATTATCCCCTTGGCATCAACTTGCCTTGTAAAATCATTCAATGATACAAGTAAAAATGAAATTCTGTTTTACCTGTGTGGCCCATTCATTAGTGAACCATGATGTAGTACATGTTCCTGCATTACATGATTGTGTCTCATCTGGTCTTGTAAGATGACTACATTCAGATTCAGGTACTTCATTACCACCTTCACTAATACATCTCAGATCTCTTCTTCTTTCACCTTCACCACATTCTGCAGAGCACTGGGGTGGCAAACAGATGGATAAAGAATGAAAATTAAAACATCAATCTTGTACTCTTTGGCATCATCATTTCAAAAGTAGGTTGGGTACTAATATAATCCCCTCTCCAAAAGCAAACTTCTCATTTTTACCTGTACTTCAATTCATTTATTTCTTGTATTGTATCATTTGGGTTTTACTTTACTCAAGTTTCCTGTAACTCACTTTGTATTTGATATATATATATCAAAAAATTCTATTGGATTTTACTAAATCCTAATGTTTTGATCTTTCTGTATCTCTAATTTATGTCCCTGCACTTCCCCTCAAAAGGGAAGTGTCCTGGGTGTAGTGTATCTTTTAATGTGCAGAATTGCCAATAAAGTAATAAAATACAAAAACAAAATCTCTTCTATGAAGAAACCAAAATATGCAAGATTAAAAAATCAAATTTTGTGTTACCGTTGAGACCTACAAACACATCTACATCGCATGATATGACAATGGTTTTGAAAGAAAGAAGCATTTATTTCAAACTCATCTAGTAAAATCATACAGAACTTTTCATTAATCAAACAGGGAATAATTTTACTTTACAAATTTGAATAGAATTTTTGGTCATATGAGAAAAGCTCTCAACTAAGAAATGTACAGTCCTATGTAAAATTATGCTATACAAAAGACTTTATGCATACAGTCATTCAAAAATATGGAGCAAATTGCGATGCGATACCAGGAAAATTATTCCCTCAAGTTACTCAAGAACATAAGTAGGCTATGTCAGGTATTCCCATGTAAGATGCGAAAAGAAAGGTGAGATGAAAATCACTTTCAAGTGAGAAAACACACACCTAAAGATGGATAATTGTTTGGACATAAAAAGGTAAATGTTTGTTCTAGGCTAAAGCCTCAGGTATGGTTAAAGAGAAAGTCCATCTTAAAAAAATTTTGGCCAATGAAATAGAAAGCAGCAAAATCGATTGAAGTAGGGACCCGATAACATGAAAAATAAAACCAAATTGCAACAGAGAGTAAACCAAGACTCGTAACAAACCATGCAGATAGTTACAATTATTATCGATATCAATTGTAACTTGTAACTTTTTGTTATAGACTGCCAAGAGAAAATTAACTATGGAAAAAAAGAGTTCAAATCAAGACAGGGATAATACACAGAGGAAGCGAGATATAGAAAGAAAGTGATAAAAAAAAGGGAAGGAGGGGTAAAGGATACTAAAAGAACAGGTTGAAAGAAGGGATGGAATAGCATAAGAGAGACAAAAGAAAGAAATTAAGAAATAAGGAAGAGCAAGAAAAAATATTAAATTAGTTGTGCAACCGGTAATTTCTAATTTTATTAATAATGTATCTCAGCAAATGGCAATAATATCTCTTAGTTTATCTTCTTGAATAAAATACAATATATTTCTTTACATATACTTTTATTATTCATTCACTCATCTATTTCCAAAATTAAATATATGTCATATCACCTCTTAGAAATAGCTGACAATTTATAAGGAAATTAATTCTTCAGAATAAATCCTGCCATTCTAATTGCAGAGATGATCAAGTGGCACTGGTCAGGAGGATAAATCAAAATGAAAACGGGAAATGCTAACATCAAGTGGATAATGAGATGTCATATACTTGGTTGAGAGGGTTAAAAAAATAGACATGTTACTAACCAGACCGCACCTGGCAGTTGAGGTATTTGTGGTGACGGCGGTCTGTTTTTACTTTGTGTTGTATGTCAAGTCCGTTATGATAGACAAGCTATGTATGATAGACGGGGACCCTGGATGGACCCTTGGAGGGCGGGAGGGAGGGATAAACTTGGATTTGTGAATCGGTTCAATCGCTGTCTTTGAACCTGAAAGGGTCTCGTTGGAGGGTCGAGTATCGTCAACATTGAGAAAGAATTTGAGGTATCTTCTAAACGTAACACTGGCAGAGGAAAGTCTATGTCAAAGGCATATCCAACTATTGTGTGGGGTTCTGTTTCATTGGCTAAGATAGTAAAGGAATGCATGTTTATCTTAAATACTGTTGTCAAGTTTATGGGGAAGATTAAAAATGAATATGAAAAATATTCAAAGTGAACAGTCTTCAAATATTCTGAAATCAGATGACAAATTCAGATGGGAGTATCATTCATTCCAATGTACCACAATTTGAAAATGCTCATAAGGATGAAGAGAGACCAAATTTCTAGACAATTTTAGTGTATCAAATCTTTGCTCTATAATGTCAAATAGTATTGACAGCCTGGATGAATGAACAAATTTGAAATGACAAGTCAATAACAAAAAAAACCCAAGTGCATGACACACCCTACCCCCACCCCACACTAGGTAGTATAGAGGGAATTGAACTTGAAACAGAATGGGGGAAATCTGAAACTATCCAGCAATTTACTAGTTTTGATTCCTACTGAGCCAGACACAAATTGATTTTATCCTAGATTTAATGGATTGAGACTGGGAGTTAGTCTGATTTCATCTAGTCAGGTGAGTCAAATGGAAGATTGAAAAAACATTCATTTTGTTTCATAATTTGAAACACCCTAGCTTCTGTTGAATGAGTAGCATACTAAAACTCAATTAGATTCAAGATGTACCAATTCCCAGTGAAATAATTGCTCATTGATAAGATCCTACTAGTATCATAAACCAAAGCAGGAACAGCCTGGAAATTTTACTTAATAACATTTCCCTGACTGGAGAAGTTTGGTTTCATTCAGTTCATTAAAAACTGATAACTGATCTTTAACAGCAATTGATTTTCAGTGGGGAAAAAAAGCTCTATTTTTAAATGAGACTTTTAGGGAATATTTCATACAATGAATCATCTTGTGCCTTATGCTAAAATTCAAATAATATACATGCATCAAAATTAAACAAAGTTTCAGACCTATATTTTAGTTCCAGATAATGCCCACAAAACAGTATTTTCATTTATTACTTCAAATTAACATTAGTTGGAGTGGGCTTATCTTTAAATATTGTGCATCAAAATGAATATCAACTTCATACAATTTTTGGAAGATATTTTATGACCTTCACCTTCTATTTGTTTTAAAAGGTCAAAAGGATCAGGTACATGTGTCATCAATTCATAAAATACAACAAAACAATTAGTCAAAATATACATAAATATTTTCAATGTAAAAATTTGTGTGTGACATTGTTACTTTTCCTTGCATAAGGGGGGATATTATCTCAACTAAACGTCTCTCTTTACAGCTTTAATTTATGGATATATTTATTTTCAATGAAGTAAAATCTCCATTTACTATCTCAAACTCATAAAATTTTACTGGCCTAACAGTAACAGGACATTTCTTGCAATGAGTTCAAGAGGCAGTGGCTGATCCCGGTGGGGGCATAAGGCAGGGGCCACAGAAGCGGGGGGGGGGGGGCTCAGCCCTCCCCCACTTTTTCTTCCAAAACCATGTACAAAAACGGAAAAATTACCATATGATTGTAATTTATTGCATGGTCAGCCCCCCCCCACTTTGAAAACCGTTCCGCCCCTGTAAGGGGTGCATAACCCCTCTATATTTCAAGAATATCTAAGAAAATTGTCATCTGTGCCTCCTCTATTTACAAGTCTGCATTTTGTGTCCCCTCTATTTCAATTTGTGGAGGCGCGATAGCTCAGTCGGTAGAGCGGGGGTTCAGATTCCTTTTGTAAGGCATTTATCCTTATTACCAGGTCCCTCGGAGAGGACCTTAAGCCGTCGGTCCCCTGGTTGCTTGCTCACAGGCATTCGTGCTTTCTTAGCAGTCAGGTAATAAAAACCTCGGTACAAAAAAAATCCAGGACCACAACTGAAATGTACTGATGACTACATATCTACTTCAAACAACTTTCAATTTGATCTTATTCAATTACATAACAAATCAAAACTTGGGGATGATCATCCTTTAAAAACTTTCAATGATGAAATTTCCAGTTCATTTTCATATTCATTAGTGAAAAGAATGAATTAATGAAATACTTTCTCTATCTCTTTAAAAAATGTGAAAGGGGAGGGATATAATACAAATAATCAATATTTACAGTTTTATTCTTCATGTAACAAATGATTCTATCTTGTATCACACCTGTAAAATATAAAAACAAACATGTTACAGATGCTTTTCCCCTCCTAAATAAGTGATCCTGATTGTACTTTTTCAATTTTCATTTCAAGAGTGAATTCAGAAAATATTCTTCTCACCTCTCCCCAGCTCCCTGGGCTCCATGCTGTACAAGCCACCTCTGCGTTGCATGGCCTAGTGGTCAAAGGCTTGGGAAGACCTATGCATTGGTCAAGAGAGACTGGACGAGTGACCGATGGGGTCAGTTTCTGGTTGCAGGTGACCGGTCTCATCTGAAGACCCTCCCCACAGGTACGGCTACATGCACTCCATTCACCTTCCTCCCAACTGATGGAAAGGGAAAGGGGAAAGTAATTGGGATGATACCAGGCATTTGCAAAGACAACTTTATCAAAAAGGCCATGTCAAAAGTTGTAACATTGGTGCTTTTCAAGGTTGATACTTATAGATCAAAGAATAATATGGTTTATTTTGATATTTATGTATATATAATTAAAACATTGTCTTTTCCTAATGATTCTAGAGGACAGACAATTGCCAATGAAAATGTGGTAATGCCCCTCCTAAAATCTCTAGCATATCTTTGCAAGATACACAGATGGGCATGTAGCTATGGAGGACATTCAGAATAAAGAATTGCCAAAAACTGAAGTGGACTTTGCTGCTCTACCAAAGCAGTACTAGTACATTATATTGCATCTCCTTTGCTCCATCATCATAGCTTTTTATTCAACTTAAGAAAAGATGACAAGTAAAGATAAATGGTCTTACACTGGAGGACATGGTTCAATATTGCAAGCCTTTCTCCTGGATGCTGGTCTGAAATCAGCATTACACATGCTGTCCTCAGCAATATAGAAAGAGTTCTCACTGATACACTGGACGATAGTCTCCCGGACACCTGGATTAACAAGGAGAGAAAGAGAGGGGGGAGATAGGAATGACAAAGAAGATAAACAGATTATTAAAAGAAATGTCAGTAATTCAGCAATCAAAAACTTCTAGATATTTGGAAAAATATTATGCAATTCTTCAAGAGTCAATCTGGATTTGATTTGCAGGTGGTTCCTTTGACTAACATCTTATGTACTTTTGAAAGCATTATCTTTATCACAGTATAGAATTTGAATTTATACCCCAAAATATTTCTTATAAAGATAGTACTATGAACATTCATATTTAGTTTCAACATCTCCAAATACATCTCTCACTAATTCACATCACTCTTTAGTCTGGCAGAAATAGATTAAGTGAAAATATTGATGGTAACAATGAAGACATATTGCACCATAAACAGTAGGATAAATTCCATATTTTGACAGGAAAGAAAAATAGTGAAATAGAATGATTTGGGTTAAACATGGAACACATGTTTTCAACTTGAGCAATCCATCACCTGGTAATTGCATGGTGAGTGATCTGAGAGAGAAAGTGTGATCCACTTCAGTTCTAGGTAAACTAGGTTGAACTTGACAAGGATCATCAATGATCAAAGGTGAGAGGAATGTCATCACCTAAATCACATCTCTCAACAGCTTTGAAGGGGCTCTCAGAAGAATGTACAATCGATTCAACTTTACACATGTAATTTCTATTGGAATTACAGGAATGGGTTTACGATCTCAATGATCCTGATAAATCTGTACTATCATTCTACTCTAAGCATATTAATAAATCATACTTATATTGCATGAACAGCTTTATTCATTCATATCAATCCATCATTTTTATTCTGCTGCTGTATATTGATTTTGCACCCACATGGACACCCTCATTCAAACCACATTTGTCCCAAATAATCAATTGATACTAAACAAATATAACAATTCATTTTATTTTTCTTTCAAAAATGAGTAATTTCATGGCCACTGAATTTTGGGGGATCTTTTACAAACATTCAAGACCGCAAAGCTTTACAGTCTATTTGGTTAGGGCTGATTAGAGTAAGAATATAGTCATTCATTCACATGTAATATATGAACAGTCCTACTAGTTTCAGTTGAGAAATCCTGCTCCACAGTGGCTGTAATTCATTTTACTCTTCACTCAAATTTATTTGAACTTCAGAGCTTACTTTTAGTTTAAAGTAATCTTTGAATTGGGGATTAGGATGATCAAGTACTTTTATTATACATAACAAATGAAAAATAATTTGATCAGTTTCTCTCAATAACAAATACCTTCTACTTTTATTCCCACTTTTGAGAAGAAGTTAGATTAATGAAATTATCTCCAAATCACTACAGAGAATCATGAGCATAAACCTTCATCTACTACAAGTTTTGAGTAAACACATTACACCAGCCTGTTGGAGGCCGGCTAATTATCAATTTTTTTCAAAGCCCCCAGCCTGATGTGGGCTCAGTCTTCTAACTGGTGAAGAAATAAAATCTTTTCCCCTAACGACACCCGTCACAGTATACAGGTACGTCACAGACCTGAAACATAATGTAAAAATAGCTCTGAAATATTCCATTGATTTTATCTATAGATGTTAAATCCCACTCTCAAAGCCAATGTGAAGCACTTTTTGATAGCACTCAAAATCTAAATCTGGTAAAATCAAGATGAATAAACATTCCAAACTCTGATGAAGATATGCAAGTCACTGACTTGGAGGGGAAAAAGATTAATCTAATGAAAGTGTGAATGCTATTAGTATTACATTAATGTGGCCACAGCCTGTTTCTGCCACTGTTAAATGTATATTAAATGAGCTGTAATGCTCTGTCAGACACTATATTTATTTATATCCGGAATTCAAAAACCTGCACATCTTTCCACCCACCGTCTATACTTTTTTATCCACAAGAGAAGAAAAAAAAACTTCTTATATGCAAATTAACCCCAATATTTCTCATCAGTCCCTGCCAAATCCAATTCATCCTGGATGAGGTGTGATAGAGAAGTAGGAGAGACAGGGACACACAGAGAGACAAACGGATAGACAGAAAGACAGAGAGAGAGAGAGAGAGTAATAGGAGGAGCATTAGATCTGGTAAGTTTTTGAGCTATATAGCAAGAAGATTAAGAGTTGATTAAATTTACTCTGTGACCCCAATTTGACACATGTCTCTTAATCCAAACCTGATGTGAACGTAGTGGACCTTAATGATCACATGGGGTTAGTGTCCGAGTACGAACTCCTAACACCCCTCATAATGACCCTACCACACCACCCTACCACCAACATCACCATGCCCCCTTTCTCATGAGCACCCATTCTTCTTTCCACAGTTGTGATATCACTCCAAACTCCTCAGAATAATATGATCGGGCACTGGATCCTAATGCTATTACATGCAATAAATTGGAAACATTATTCCATGTATGTCGAACAGGGGTGAAAGACTTCCACTGGTTATCATAAATGAAAGAGGATGTCTGGTTTCATGGACAATGATAAACTGAGGAGCTTGGAGATGCCATCTGAAAAAATGCGTGACATTTATTTTATTTTTCACATCTTCTTTGAATCTTTTAGTTCCACCATTGAAGTTCTCACAACATCTTCTCCAAAGGGTTTTGTTGGCATGTGAGTCTTTCATTTGGATAATAAGGTGATCCATCAACAATTTTGCACTTCATGAGGTAAAATCATGAAGAGAATTAAGAAAATTGGAGTGAACAAAGATAGAAGTGATTTTTTGTGACAGACAAGTGATTAGAAAATAAAGTCTTGAATTACAAGATTCAGATCTTGTAAATTTTTATGAGAAAGTCCATGCCATTAACTTTGTAAATGGTAGAATTACAAACTGATAAAATTTCTTAATAAGTATCATAAAACATATTAAGTACATAAGCCAGATATACAAGAGAAAACATAGTTATAATAGTGATTAACTGAATAAAAAAATGAGAAAGATAGAGGTCTCATGAAAATAGATGAAATTTTGAAAATAAGAACATGATTCTTTTCATACTGTAATATCATTGTAAATTAACATAAATCAAGATCCTTTTTTTCAGAGCAAAAAAAAAAACACAATCCAAACTTTAAACATAATGATCTAAAGAAAAATTCTATTTGATGAAGCCCTTTCAGAACATGAATAGAGATAAGCTGAAGGATCTCAAATACATATGTGAAATAAAAAAAATTAAAAAAAATTGATTGCCAGAGTGAAAAAACTCCCCAAAACAACAAACATATCGGAATATAAAAAAAAACTCAATTCTAATGGAGAGTTGGAAACAGGTTTTGGTAGAGTTAAATTCGGATGAAAATAAAGCTTGCTTCTGCTTTTGAAAACCCAGGTAGTGCCCAGTGTATGAGCACACCAACACCATCCGATCCACTGAAAATATTTTACAAGGGCAGAGGAAAGAAGAGACTGACACTAAAAAGACAACTAAAGGTGGTTTCAGACCGCCTCGAAGTTCGCCAGTTCCAGGTATTCTCTGATCGGGAAATTTACCCCGATCAGAAAATACCAGGTATTTTGGTAATGTGAAAGCAAACTACGCGTAATATCCCCGAAAGAAAATACCCGCTAAATAGCAGGTACTTGGCGAAATTACGAGAACTTTCGTGGGGATTTTTCCAAGGTCGCAGGTATTTTGGCGATGTGAAAGCAAATTACGGGAACTTTTATCCCAGCGTGTCATTGGGCGCGGCGGCGTGGGTGGCTGCTGGGCTAGTGATTTTGAATCTCGCGCCTTGTCTGCTTATCAGACCATACTGCGCATGCTCGTAACTTCGGGAACTTATCCCGAAGGATGTGTTTCGGGGCGGTGTGAATGCAGGAATAATTAACGGGTATTTTTTAGCCTTAAAAAGTTCTCGTAATTTAACGGGGATTCTTGTGATCGAGGCGGTTTGAAACCGCCTTAAGAGAATCAGATATAAAATGAAGATTTATAGTTGAAGAGGAAACATCAGATAAAGATACTAGGTGAGGGATGGGAATAAGAAGACAATGCGACAATGAATATGACAGAGGAGTAACTGACAGCACTGGAGCATGTGAGCCTAATCAAGAAATAATCTCCTTAATTAAATCAATTCCATAAATCCCAGTTTACCCTTGTCAGGGATAATGTTTGGCTGGCTCACAAGTATCTTCTGTAGCCAAGTCATGAACAGCATGGTAATGACCTTAATAACTCCTGATGACGTCCATAGCAAGCTCCCATGGAGAGTATCATGGGGATTTGTTTGACTTTTGGGATCGGATTCCAGCTAGGACACAGACTAAAGGAGATATCTTCCTTACACCTCACAAACAGTTTGAGTAGCAAACAGAAATTGATCCAAAATGTCTTAAAATGTCTTAAATTATCATGTTTAAGATGTATATCTTTAGATCATCATAAATCGAATCAAGGATTATCAACGAAAAACATTTGAAAGTGGTCAAATGTAACTTTCTTTGCACTAGGCAATGTTAGGAGAGGTTGCATAAGGCCCATTTTGTATGGTTCCACATACAAAAAATGGTCCTCATGGGGTTAACACATAGATAATTAGGCTGTAATATATTTGGATGTCATAGACTTTAATCTAAGATAATTCTCAAATTTTGTTTCGACTTCAGTATTTCATTCAAGAGTGAAAAACTAACTAGGAGGTATACCCTGAATAGTGAAGAAATTTTATTGTGGATGTCCTTTAAAGTTTGATCACATCATTTTTTGAGCTACCACAGGGGGATGCATGGGGATTTGTGTGACTTTGGTATTGGATTCCAGCTAGGCCTCTAAATAATGTAGACATCTATGTGAAACATTAGAAGTTGGAAATGAAAAACAAACAGAGAAGCATAGGCCTTCGATCCATTTGGATAGATTTTTTTTGTCAGGCTTTGCTTTGCTGCTGAAGATAAACTTTACTCTACATCTCTTTGTGGGATAATCTTTTGAACAAAAAAAATATGGATACTGAAAAATAACCCAGTACCACTTTCTATGGTGACAGATCATGTCCAAGTGCACTGGACAAACACTCAGATGGAAAAAACCTCTCTGAAAGCATCCACCAGGTATTTACTTGTAAAACTTCAAGATTTTTAGTTACCTAAGACAAGGATATCTGTTTTGTCTCTCTTTAAAGGCGAGTTAATTTGGCCTCATTTTTACAGTTTAGGATTCATATTCTGTTGATAACCATTACTTAAACTTAAACTATTGCTATGCTTTAAATCTAATGATTTTTCCCCTTTGTAAGTGCATGGATGAATACTTTGTGTATTGTCTTAACATGATTTGCATTTAATATTCTTATCATCATCATCACCACCATATTCATCATCATCATCATAACCACCACCACCATCATAATCATCTTCACCGTCATCATCATCATCAACATCATCATCATCAGCATCATTGTCGTCATCATCATCATCAACATCATCATCGACATCACCATCATCATCATCATATCATTACAAAATGTTTTTGTAAGAAATTATTTGTTTTAGAGAGAATACTGACATGTCATAGATTATTTGAAATAAGTTTTTGCTCCTCTTTTTGTTCCCTTAACTGTAAAGAGTAATTTAAATATCATTGAATTAAAGGGCAATGAACAAGCCTCCTGCAATGGACATCAATCATCAGACCAACATCACCCTCTGATGAAGTGATGACATCCATTGGTATTATCACAATCACTCATTTCCTCCATTTTCATGTCATCTCCAACAATCCCAAGTATAGCTCTGGAAGTCACCATGATCATCAGTCAGTCCTTTACCTCCTAATAGCCGATCACATACCTCTCAACCAAGTTCAGATTGGGAAGAGGAATGCCCATGGCAATTACAGGGACGTGACTTCCAGTGTTTTCATTAAGGGTACTCAGAGAGGAATCCCTAATCTTATTTAGATCTAATAGATCTTCCTGGAGTCTTACACTGCTAGACTTGGACTAGTCAATGGGAATCGTTAAAGCACTTTCCAGGCATGACCCGGTCAAAGTGATAACTACCAAATACCAAAGTGTCCTAGTACATTATCAGAATGACTTCTTCAACAGCCAGGCAGCAAATCAAATTAGGATTGTCTTTTTAAAGTTTTCTTTAGCATCATGATGGAATACATTTCAACAACTTTGCAGTCATACATGAAAGCTGATGAAAGGCTTCACATTTCAGCTGGGCTAATAACTATGAAGTTACAAAAAGAGTTTTCACATACCCAAAACAAGTTCTGCTAAGCACGCAAAACATAAGATGGTATATATCTAAATATGAAGATGAAGTTATGATTATACCATCACATTTTACATGCTATATGGTACTACATGTATGTATGATGAAAATGTTTAAAGACCCTGACCGGTGTAAAAACAATCATATATTAAAAGAAAGGTAATGATCCATAGAATACAAATATACCAAAAATATTCTATATATCTCCTTCCATTTTTTAGAAATATTAGATAAAATTCAAAGAAACTGCTCCTCCAAAGTACGCTTCGATTGAGCACCCCACATCGCCTGGAAAGGATGACGTCATGTTGTGTCTGGAGGGTTGCGATTCCATAGCTTTGTGTACAAAAGCATTGGGTATTTTCTTCCATTTCTATATTATGAATCCAATTTTTTTTTCGTTTTCAGATGAAAATGGCACTCACAATTATTCACTGTTCAAATTGATGGAAACCTACAACTATTCACTACCTTTTTGGGATTTCTTTGTTTGGCTCTTATTGGGCCTAAATTGCTATGTCAGGAAAAGTCGTTATACATAATCTAAATGTAGATAGAATTAAAATCTGCACCAAATAAGCAGGAAATAAAATATGGCAAAAACTAGTTCAAAACTGCAAGATTTCATAATTTAAGCATGTAGGAAAAATTATATGTGATATCACTCTGTGATGGAAGTGAAGAAAATGAAATGCATAATCTGGAAAGCAAAAAATTAACCCAGTTTTTCTGTGTACAAACCTATGGAATCACAACGCTTCTTACACAACGTGACGTCACGGTCTCGAGGCATTTGAAAAGCACAATAAAGCCTATTTTCTAAGCCGGGTTCGAAGCCTGATAATTGGAATATTCTTAAGCAAAATACTCAGCTGGGAAGGGTGAAAATGAATAAAGCTCACAATGCTGTATTTAGTAGCTTATAAGCTTTCGATTGGTATATAATTTGTCAATTTCATTTTTGGATCCAGTCTGGGTCTTTAAACTGTTCATTACACAAACCTTCAACGCACTGTCCCAAAGCGCATCTGATGTACCATTCCAAATATTATTGGATCCTGACAGTTGCTTGGTATCTGAACTCAAAATTATCACCTGGTATTTGCCTGAGGTATTCACCATGACTATGATCTTGAGTTCTGCTAAATCACTCCACTTCTATCGACCTAACCCGATTGAGACATCAAAATGATTGGTTTTGATAGCAGGAAATGTCCTGCAGATTAATAAATCCAACAATTTGCAAATCACTGGTCTACACTTGAATCAAATAGCCCAATTCAAGACACTTGGCGTCAGGGGTATAAGGAGGTGTAAACTAGGCCAAACTTGCTGGCAAGAGGGGTCTCTCCTTCCCTTCCTCTAATTATAAAAATAAATAAGACATGGCCTCGTTAATTTTCAAATAATTGCATTTTCAACATTTTTTTTGGTCTTTTGTTGAAGCCATGACCTCAATAACTGTTACAAATGCTTGTCGATAGTTTGGTCAGCATTACTCTGTTACATACTGACTTTGGATATTTGTAAAATTATAATGGTATGTTATCATTAGAATGATTATAAACTTTCCACTTTGACCTCTTTTTTTTAATCTCTGAAAATAATCATTTAATGAAATTATCAACAAAATACAAACTACACATCCATTCTAACTGTACACATATTTCTCTCTAGTATTTGCCAGGGTAAAATAAAAAAAAAGAGAAAGAAAGTAGGTGAGAGGATAGAGAAGGGTAAGCCACTGAAAGGCTGGCAAAGTCATGATTCTTTAACACAAATTTTCTTTTTTATTATAAAATCAATCATCTTTCACCCCCCCCCCCCCAAGAAAAATGTCATCTCACTCTTGAACTTGACATGAAATAAGATCATTGCTTTCGGATTAGAGCTGAAAGTTGACCTCATTATCAAGGTTTGACCTTTTCAGAATGTTGCCTACATCACTGTCAACATTGATTAGAAGGTTGAAGAAGATGAAATTAATCCAATAATGTATCATTTCCACGGCAACAGGATGGGAAGTCAATAAACATCCCACTACCTATGTTTATTGAACCACCTCCGGTAATCTGATGGTTTTCCTGCTAAATTCATTTTCCAGTTTTCATGTCATGCTTGACGAACCAACGGCCCATCCCCCTCCCAAATGGATACAAGGAGTAATGGGGAAAACTTCAAAAAAATAATTCTTTAAATTAACCAGGCAAATGGATTATTTGTAAATTAATTGGGAGACTTATTTTAGATGTGATGGAATATTTGTTCTCCTTAAATAGAAGAATTAGGGTAGTTTAAGAATACTACCATCCCCTCCTTTTCCATTTTAATGAATGAAAAGTAAATTCTCATTTAAGTATTTTGCACTTCATCTACAAGACCACAATTTTCTATAGAATCAAACAAATCATTGATTTCAACAATTGAAAACAGAGCCCAAGAATAGCTTAAAGTAATGTTCATAAAAGAGTTCAGAAGTTCAAAATTGCAAGCCAATTCCCTACTGGTCTTTAGCTATGGAGGTATCTTTGAAAACTCTTTACTTTCTTTGAAACAATAACTAGATGTATTTTCTTTTTGAAAACAGATGTTTTAGCCCTATTTCCCCATCTAATAACAATGTAATCTTGAGTTTCTATTCTGAGCGCAAGGGACTTTCCTTACATTTATCTCATATGAGGGGCATTTACACACAATTTTTTTTTCTTCACAAAGCAGTGTCAGAATTTTCAGCAAATACTTAAATAAAAACGCACAAACAAAACACACCTTGACCATAGTTTTTTTTCTCTAAAATCATGGCAAAACACCACAAAGACCAGCACTGCCACACAATTCAGGAGACCCTACTTAAATTCTGGTTTTAGCTCATGACAGGATTTCAGCTTTCCCTTCGCTTGCCATGATATGCCTAATGCTTCTCATAGAAAATTTGAAAATTGTGTAAATTGCTAAAAAGATAGACAAAGACATAGACAACCAAGATATACACATAGCTGTAGCTATACATAGATTTGGGGGAAAAATCATAAGATACTTATAACTGAAGATGTGTATTCTATTTTCAGAAGTTAAAATGCCACTTCAAGAACTTGATCTTGCTACAATGGGACTTATTTTTCTTCAGTCAGAATGGGTCCCCATAGCATCTATTACACATGGAGGACAAATTGAAGTGGATAGAATCTAGATGATAGGAAGGATGGAATGACAGCTCTGGGGAATAGGAAGTCAAGAAAGTCAAGAATCAAGGATAAAACAATTTAGCAACTTGATAGTTGTGTCTGAGACGATAGTAAAGAGAAACAAAATGTTGAAGGAGGGATACCATGATTAGGAATTAATGAAATAGCAGAAGATAGGAGATGGGAGGGGATGGACTGAAGATGGAATGAAAATATGGTGGCTACGCTCTGACATTGAACGGAAAAACAGTATGCAAGGAAACAGGGAGATGGGGAGAAAGAGAAAGAGGAAAAATAGACAGATAGGTGAGGTGAGTAAGACAACAAAAATGAAGAGACAAAAACCGAGAAAGACAGAAAGGTAAAGAACAAGGCGAAAGCGATTTTGTGTCTCGCCCACTTATGAAAATAACCAGAAATATCGTGATTTGCGAGGGCACGCAAGAGAATTGTATTGAAACTTTATTGTGAAATGACTGGGATGGAATAACACTTGTCATAAGAGTCTTGCATGTAAACTTTAACGTTGACCTGAAAATGACCTCTGACCTTATCATGTGACCTCTGACTGCAGCATAACATGTAGGGACCCCAAGTCCTTCCACCATCCAAGTTTGGTTGAAAAGCGACTTACGGTTTCGGAGTTAGGTGCAGAGCCGCAGAGCTCCCCCGGCGGAGGCCGCGCTAGCTGCATCATGCACGCATGACCGTTCCATAGGGATGCATACGCACTCACACGCTGGCGATCCGTTCCAAGGACCCCCGTTTTCACAAACATTTGTCGTTCCGAAGCCCGTTCCGAGGACCCTCCTTTTTACAATAAGCCCGCTCCAAGGCCCCCGTTTTTTGTCTCGCCCGCGGCACACCCCCACCACATTTTTGGTTGAGTGCCCACCCCCCCCCCCCCCCCGGGGACTGGCCAACAGACAAGTTTAAGTAGAAAGCACTTGGCCTTGTAGACAGAAGAAAATACAAAGCAAAGACAAATGAATTGTAACAAATATGGTAAGAAAAGCAAATTATTCAGTCCATTAGCATAGTATATTCAAATTGTATAGAGAGTAAATTGCCTTTGGAAATTGCGGGTTAAAAGGGGGTTAATGAGTAAAGAAATATCCAAATTAACATTCATGAGCATGAGCAGAAAAAAACCCAGTGATACAGAATGCAATTAAGATAAAATAGAAAGAAACATGTGAAAACATAAGAGGGGGGAGAGAGAAGGGTAGTAGTATACAGGTAGGATGGGACATTATTGGGCCAACTATCAATAGGACACAGTCGAAGAATAACTCATATCAGATAGAAACTAGCCATCAATCAATAGAATAAATTTGTTTTGTTTGGAAATATAACTGCTAGTATTACAAGGATCATTTTACTTGAAGCTGCCATCAATGTGGCCTGTCAGTCTGCATCACTTGTTCACACTATCCTCAAGTGTATCATCAATAGAATATTATCACAAACTATTTCTCTATCGCTTGAAATAAAGACAATCGTTGTGAGCCCTCAGACTTTCTCCTCTCAAGTCTAAGCACCATACCCAAAGTAATCTACTAAGACAACCCTTAGTTCAAATACCACATATTTGATAATCCCCCAAACAATTAACCATTTCCGATGTCTTATTCATTTCTTTCGGAAATAACTTCCAGATCCCAAGAGAGCAGTAGGAATGGAAAGCTAAAACGACCATTATATTTGGTGTTTCAAGGGAATTACTAATGCATTTGTATTACTCTCTGTTTTAATAAATATCAAAACCATGCTACTGTATAAGAAAAAGATGGTGTTCTTCAGTGAACCTTATAACCTAGTTGAATTGAGACCCTGCAAGAAAATGTCTTTAGAAAGAAAGTGTGGTATGATTGCAGAATGGGGTACTACATTCTAAAGGAGGTATGTCAGGAAATCATGATTTTGGACCAAACTAGCAGAGAGAATGTGTCTATAGTGTAGTATAGTAGTATAATATTTATTTTCTGTATAAAAAAAAACACACCAAAAAATGCAAAACGGATGGATAGCCCATATTCAGTTTTGTTGAAATGACTATACTATTCTTCCATGGGGTTCATATTCAATACAGAGAAAAAGTAAAAAATGAACCCATATGAAAGAAACATAACATATACAGCAAATCAAACAAAATAACAAAAGTGATATAATATATGTTACTGATAAGAAAAATTCATAACATGAAATAGCTTGGCAAGAATTTACAATAAATATTTAATAAAATGAACAAATTGAATGAATTAGGCTGCTATCATGTTATTGAAAAGGTTTTCACAACTGTAAAGAGTGAAGCTTTTGCAGACTGCTGACTACTCTTTTGGTGGAGCCCCATCATTGAAATGAAGCATGATTCAATGAATTTTGTTAGATGTCATGTTACAATTTTAGTAACATCTTGTTCTGTTTTTCTGTATTTTTTAATCCAAGAATGCATAAAAAATAATCTCAAAATAAAAACCAACAGTGAAAATAAAATAAAACAGTTTGGGAAGCCTCATTTATTTGTGGTGTTTGTTCTCCTTATAATACCTTTTTTCAGGAGTTAAAAGTGATTAGGATCAATATTTTCAATTTTTCAATATGGCTGAACAATATCACTAATATCAAAGCTAAATCTAGACCAAAGAAAAATGGAGCCAATTTATTAGTAATGAAGTCTTAGACGTAATCTCAAATCATTTAGCAGATGGATTACACTAACAGGGGCGTTCTTTACAAATAGTGTGTTATAACGCTTGCAAATGAAAACATATCACAGAGCAGCAGAGCCTTCTTGTTTGTCATTCTATTTTTCTCCAATTGAGTTAAAATGCAGACAAAGAACACAAATAAATCTTTAATTCCTAAAACCTTCAGAAAAAGCCATCAAGACATAGATGGCAGAAAGCCAGCTAAGAAGTTGATAAATGTGTCTTGAGAAAAAAATACAATCAGATAAGATTAAGCTTTCATAAAGCTGGAAGAAATAAAATAGAGCAAGTTGAATTGCTTGTCATATTTTCTTATCAGATATTGGGGACGGAAAAATAACATTATATATTATTTAAAAAAAGCATGCACGATTGTGAAACTATAAATATTCTGCGCTCATTGTAAAACCTTGGCTTTCGAGCAGAATTTATCTCTGTCATACATTTCTAAACTACAGAGAACGTGTCCTCTGTATTAAAGACTAGAAAATGAATTATATTTCATGATCTTTTCAGCATTCTTTGGAAAGATATCAAAGCAGTTCAAGATCACAAAACGTTACACCTTGCACCCGGATAATCTCCACACCACAGTTCAAGTTGAAACTCTGAAGAATTAGACAGCTATACGGAAATGTAAATCAGTAACATCTTTGAATTGGCAATCCAACCTTCTTCAAATATCCGAAGACGATACAAATACTTTATTACCAGCCAGACTCTTAGCAGGAATCCATCATTCATTGGCCAATTACTAGTTGGAAGTTGTCAAATTTTTCAGCAAATAACTTGAGGTAATTCTCCATATGAACCATCCGTTGCATGAGATTATTGACCGCCAGGAATAATCGCCAATAGCTATCCAATACTTTCCTTCAGGCTAATATGAATCTAATGAGGCCATATTTTATTATTTTACATTCATAAGATTCCGACTAAACGGCAAATGGCTATTACATAGGTCAAGAAGAGAGAATATATGAGTGTCTGTGACCTACATCAAAACTGTATCAAAGATGTAAACCTCAAACATCCTTACTCATAAGCTAAGAATTGAAAGAGCTTGGACTACAGAATGCTTAGATTCAAACCTTTTTGGATCTATTAAAGGAGATGAGATATTTAAGCTTTTGTCCAAATCAAAACCAAGTTAATGGCGCAGTCACATTTCCTCTACAGCAGCTGTACGGCGAGTCGAAAACAGTCGCTTTAACAATTTTTGTACCAGCTACTGTATAACTAGGTGGTTTATATAAAAATGAATAAAGCAACTGTTTTTGACTCGCCGTACGGCCATCGTAGGAGAAATGTGAGTGCAGCATTAAGTACATTCAGATAAATTTTTACTAAAACAAATTTTGAATAATATTCATAAGCAAAGGGATTGATAGACTCTTCATTAGAGGAAAGAAATTGACTGTGAATACGTCTTAATTCCACAACTCCCTCTCTCTATCTCTCTCTTCAGTCTGAGCAAAAACTATTCATGATGAAGGAATTGTGGAAATAGCCCTTACAACAGACATCCCTCTAAACCTGATCCATCTATGAATGAAAATGTTCCAATTATTTTCTTGATGTATACATCACTTTCCCTTTGGAATATCACCAATAACAGGGCGGGCTGCCATTTTGAACAGTCACTCATTTTTCATAATCATTATCTGCCAGAAAAATTGCCTTTGTGATCTTGATCCTTGGGTGTGCCACCCACCGCTAACATACCTTGATAGATGAGATTGATGATATGGGTAACCCAATGCTCAGGTTAAAGTTTGAAATAATCTCATTCTAAACATTCTCCGACAGAAACTTTGTGATAGATAGAAAATTTTGTATCTAATGCTTATTTTCATCAAAGTCAACAGATAGAGATCACTTAATCAGATAAAAGAGATAATCTGACAGGCTCTAATAACCAGAAAAATATCTTTATTGACAGCCAGAGACAGTATTGTACTTAGTGACTTTTGTCAAAATAGTATTACAAAACTGATAAATTAACCTTAAAATTTCTTCCCAGGGAGAACAAATTACATGTATAACCTTCTCACCATTCATTGTGTTCGGGGAGATTTTTTTCACCTCTCTATTTTTTAAAGAACCTGAGATCTATGATTGTGAAAAGTCACATTACTTTGGTCTTAACAGTAATGCAATATGCAGAATTTCAGGGTTACCTTCACTGTACCAAAGAAAAAGCTAGTTTCAATTCATAAGCACATTTTTTTTAAATCAATTTGATCTGAAAAATAATTTCAGTATGAAATATACACAAGTCCCCTCCTCCGTATTGCTTTATCATGCTTTACCCCCAAAGTGGGAACAAATTGTTGGTCAATGACAAATGAGAAATCACAATTATTATGAATAGAAGAAGACATATTTAAAAAAAAAATGCTCAAATTAGTCAAAATTTTGTAAGATGATATAAATACAAATCCTTGTAAAACTTCCTTCTGCCATGTACCCTATAGAAAGTGTGACTGTGTTGTTTCCAATAAGAAATATATTAAATGTAAGAAGTTTGGAAATCTTTAAAACCAAATAAAAAAAATACTAGTCATTAACAGGGTTGAAGGAAATAATATTGTGGACCAAAATTGTCTGAAACTCTGAAAACTTCATGAGAATAACTCAGTCATTCCTTTAAACTGTAACATGCCTGAAAGCCATGATGAGTGATGTATCAATTCTCTCGGAATCTTGAATATAATTATGACTGGCATGCAAAATGGGCCTCAACTGAGATAGAAGGGTATCGGGGATGAAAACACTGATATAAGGTCACGTTTTTTATCTGACATTTATCATTTATCATTTTCTGCCCCAGATTTCATGAATCTGTGAATCAATCACGTTGGGTCATAAATTAAAGGGGAATGAGTGAGCGTGGTGAGTGTGAAATATTTAAAAACAGCATGACTTTGAATTTATCACGATTTTCTTCACATAATTCAATCAATTATCTACATGTAGATGCACATACGGAAAGATAATACTTTTATGCAAAACAATGAGAGCTCTAATTAAAATTTATGGGGCAGGAAGTTTTGGACTTTGTTCAATTAATTTGATGAATGAATCTCGAAAGGGGGGATGTTTAATAAGTCTATAGCAAAGATGCGTGATTGTATCCAGTATTGTGTGGATACCAGCATCTTGATTAAACCATTGAAGGTAGAAAACGATTGTCTGTTCAATGTTTGCATAGAATTCACATTTTCTTATTAATTTCCATTCCCAAATTAGAAGTAGAAATCAGTAGACGTGACCTTTCATATCATACTGAGAATAAAAACAATAGTGGGAGTGACAGGTTTGAATTTCTTGATCTTATCAGATGTTTGATTTGCCCTGAAACAATCATAACAGTAAAAGTTCCCACCATTTGACAAATATTTACATTTGGGGCTACTGAGAAAATATATATATTGCTTTGAATGTTCATTGTCACCAAAAACTGATCCCAATTACAATGTATACCACTGCTGAATTGGAATGAAAAAATAATATCATAAATCTAAGGCAAACAGGGGATGAGAAGATTAAGAAAGGAAAATAGAAAATATAAGTTTTGAAAAAAATAAATTGGCTGACTAGAATTGAGGAAGTGAGAAAATACAAAGCTGAATGTGCAAAGATAAACAACCAGTTATCAGACTAAAAGGAGAAGAAACAAGAAGAAATGTCATACAACAGCAAGCTGCAGCTATTTGAACACCCAATTTCACATCCAGTTTTACACTACTTCTGTCAAACTCAATGCCAATAGGCTGACCACAAAACGCCCCAAACTAATAGCGAACAAACAAATTAAATTCCAATTATGACCTGAATAGAAAAGTCAAAACTAATATGATTGCTGAATTAATTAAATATTGCCTTTTCTATGTCACTTTGTGAAAGGAATGTAAGACCTTGCCTATGGGCATGAGCCTGTGTTTAATCAATGGTCTAAACCCCATTCAATCCATACAACCATTATAAATGTGCAGAAAATAGAACTGATTGTATGGTTATAATCCATATAGAGAAAACATAACATTGTCATTTTACAAACTGGCCACAAGGTCATCAGATTAATTGCTATTGGGTCATGGAATCTTACTGTGGGAAATGTACATTTGCAAAATTAAGGGTATACTGTCATAAAGAAAATTATTTCCTTGACAACCTTTTATTAGCTACTGCTTTTAATTCACATCCTGGTGCAAGAAATAGGCCAGCAAGTATGATTAGCAAGGAGAAAGTGTTCCTTGGAAGATACATGTAGGGCCGACATGTACAAACTCTGACAATATCTCTCTTTGACTAGTTTTTACTACCTCGTCTTGCCAGTGTGACATTATAAATGAAATCTCCTTAGTCTCACTCAATTATTTTTTAAACTTGTAAAACCTCTTGTGTGAAAGAGGGTATAGTTTGTTATTACAGTCACATGAAGTATATAATAATTGTAGTTTTCATGTTGGTGGGCTCCAGTCAATACGGAATATGATTATAATCTAGCCGCTGGCTTTCAGATTTCACACATGTTTCTTTGAAGAAAGAATAATAAATGCAACCAACAGATGGGATGAATTCAGAAATATATTACCAACCAGTACTGAAAACAATCCTTATTCTTACATAGGCAGAAGAAAATATCTTTAACAAAATTGTTTGATAAAAGGAACATGATTTTGTTTAAGATACAAGTTTGAAAACAAGACTGGATTGTATTTATCAACTGAGAATAATCCTTAAAATAAAAACAATTTGAAAATATTAAAGATATCTAAATTGTTAGAAAATCTGAATTATTCATTAAATTGTATTAATTATTATCCACTGATATAACAAGAAGATTGACAATAGGAACAACAGAAACAAAAAGCAGTAGGGGAATATTAAGATGTAAAGCATGAGATTGTAATTTTCACAATGCAAGTTAAACGCTAGTCAAAATAACTCATGCAACCCATCAGGCAACACAACTGGGATCCTGACCAACTTCATGGACAAGAAGGATCTGATGGGGGAGGGGAGGGGGTGCAAAGGGGCACCAGATGTCTTATTTTCTTCAGCTTGTCAAATTTTCCTGGGAGAGAAAATTTACCAAATTGGATAGATTACTTCAACCTTATTTTAACTTGTGATATTGAACTTCTATTCCCATCTCTCATTTAGTTTATTCATACTAGTTTCACAATGATATTGTATCTTTTTCATGCATGTACAAGAGGAATGCAGTATACAAGCTCAGTTCTTAGCAGTCCCCTCTATTTTCATTTTTTTAATATACAATCTATTTAGGGCCTACTATTTACCTATTTTGTACAGTTCAAAATTGTTTACATTGGATGCATTTTATTTTTGTTGGAAATGCAAAGATAAATAAATCAAACTTAATTTGGATATCCTGGGTCTGCCCTTGCTCTGAAATGATTACGATTCTCTTCTTGGTCAAATTGGTTGACATTTGCAGGGACATATAAGCCAATATCAAGAAATACCCTGTAGCACATAATCAGTGAGCATGTCAGATGGAATTTATAAACAAATAATATCTATTTCATATAGGCCTATATCATATTGTAATCAACAAGTCTTCTAAAAATACACCTTATCATTGAAAAGCTTAATATTGCAACCCTAAGATAATAATGTCCCACAAGAGACAAACTTCAATTGACAACTTCCTACATTTTCTGGTTCAATTCATCAACTTTGGTTGACTTTGAAGAGGAAATATTAAACATTCATATCGTGTAATAGTTTTACGTAAAATTGTTTATTTTCATTTAATCTCATTTGATTGGCAACTATCTTCATAAGCAAATACAAAATGAAATAATCCATCATGCTCCTAAAAATGCATAAATAACCTGAAAAGGGATAATGAAGAAGATTAAGACCTTAATCAATCAACGTCACAAATATAAGTCACAAAAATACAACAATAATTGTTTCATCCCCCTCAGGATGTTTGTTGATGGCCTTTGAAAACAAATATTCTTGACAAATTTTGACCAAAATAATCCACCTTTGAAAGGAACATTCTGTCAACAAGGTGATTTTGCAATATTTATTTCCTGTTTAAACTGACCTGTAGAATGTCTTTTGCCTCTTCTGTCAGAATATGTATGGTGGCGGTGCGGAAATAACAGGTTTATCTCCTGCAAAATCAACAAGTGTCTAAGATGATTGCTATAGAATTTCAAAATTGTCATATCAGTTTGGCTGGAATTCATATAAGTACTTGATCCTTTTCAGAACACCTATTTTCATAATCTGATTAAACTCAAAGTGTGTGCAATCAGAAGTCTTGCCAAAAGTATTTCAGACTTCATGCAGAAAAGGTAAGTGCCACAGGACTGTGGGAAATTCAGAGTTAGTTTTTTAAATGATTATTGAACTCTGAAACCTACAGTGGATTTTCACCAAGTATAACACGATAGTAAGACAAGCATATGTTACACTTGATAGTAAACTATTCTGATATTAAGGTTAATGCTTCTGCTAAAAACTTAAGTTATTGAAATTAAGAACTGATGGGGCTTACCTCCTGCACATGACACAGAGCACTCGGTAACCCCTGTCTCCATCCATATGTAAAGAGCTTCTGGATTCACCGCAGGATCAGGTTCACCAGGGAGCCTATCAAAAGTGGCTTCATTGCCTTGCCCCTCCTCTGGGATGCTTGAGCTGTAGTCTTCACTGGTGTAAGCATCAAGTTCCTCACCCCCGATTGGGACAACTGGTCTAGGAATTCCACTGTTTAATGGGCTGTAGTTGGTCTCCGGATTCTCCTGCCCAAAGATAGGTCCAGATGGTGGTTGCTGACCAGGGTTGGGGTAGATGCCAATCTGTCCGCTAGTTTGGGGAAGGTTAGAGGACGTCTGTGGAGGCATGTCTGGGATCGCATCTGGGTTTGGTCGGAAAGGATAACGGTCAGGTCTTGTCTGGGGTGGTACCCCCTGGCCCCGACTTGGAAACCCTTGTCCAATATTTGGCCGCCCTTGTCCAAATGTAGGTTGGTCCTGCCCCACACCAGGACGCCTATATCCTCCTGTTTGGGAAGGTGTACCCTGCCCATTCACTGGAATTCCCTGTCCTGTAGGGTTTGATGGTTGTCCACCTGATGGTACTCCCTGACTGTTGTAAGGAGGAAAACCCTGATTAGTAGGTGGTCTGTAATTTGGATTGTATACTATATCACCACTTGGCTCATCTCCTCCATACATGGGTCTCGGGCGACCTGGATTAGGACCAATGCTCGGGTTTCTGCTTCCTGTAGGATACCTGGACTGTGGATTGTAATTTGTTCCTGTAGTAAACCTACCACTGGTAACTCCCGATTGAGCAGTTGTTCCTAAATTTTGATGGGACTGTCCTCTAGGTCCACTGTTAACTGTTGTTCCTCTACCATCTGGAAGATTTGGATTATAGTTGAAAGGCCTGCTAATGCCTGAAGAACCTTGCGGATTTGGTGGATTATTACCTGTAGGCCTATTGAACGATGACTGAGAGGCTACTTGAGAATTACTTGAAACAGGAGGAATGGCATCACTCTCAGGTACTCTGGTTTCGGGAGGATTGTATCCGGTTGGGTAATACCCATAAAAAGGACGAGATTGTTCTGGTTCTCTTTGAGTTCCTGTACCTGTTGCTGATGTTTGTCTATCTGAGTTTGCAGGAGATGGCCCACGCCCTAGTTGCGGATTAGAAACATAAACTGGAGGCACAGCTCTTCCGGTTGCATCTCCTTGACCTTGTTTCCTGGGAGTTTCTCCTTGGCCCCTCTCTCTACCCCGCAAGATCTCAGTCTGTGTTGCTTGTACGTTGCCAGAACTTTCACTTGGGACATAAATAGTGCCACGTCCGTGGTCTGTGTTTGATCTACCTGGATTAGAAGGTCCACTGCTCCCCAGCCCAGTCTCTACAGAAGGTCCAGAAGGTCTCTGACCTTCTGGCACTGTAGGATTGCTTCTTGATACTGACCCTGACACTGTACTTACTCCTGACAATGGAGACCCTTCTGGTCTGTTATAGTACCTGCCCTCTGGACCTGCTTCTAGACCCTGATTCTCTCTGTGTGTTTGTTCTGACTCTGAGATGGTATACCTAACTCCTGGGTATCCTTCAGGTGCTTCCTTGTCACCCATGCCATTTCCTGGCAGTACACCACTTGATATGCTCATCTCCTTCTCTCCTACAGATTTAGGCTGCTCCTCTTTGATTGGTGCATTTGTGGTTGTCAGAGGTGGGGGTGGTGGTGGTGTTGTAGGAACAGTAGTTGTTGGTCTTACAGTACTACGTGTTGTAGTCCTTGCAGTTGTTGTTGGAGGTGTTGTAGTAGGTCTTGTGGTAGTCGATGGAGGTTGAGTAGCTTTGGGTTGTACCCTTGGGTTCTATTACAAGAAAAGAATTAGAGGGAATCATGATTATGGTCTTGAATTGACATTTTTGTTACCCTTCTATCAAAGAAAAAATGCTCTTAAACTGTCAAAATATCAACAAAGATGCAATCTTCTAAAAAATCACTTTTCAAGAACTGTAAATCAAACTGTCAGTTATGCATACAGAAATAAAAACCTCATAGTATTTTATCATCTGATTGTGTGAATGTATACATGACATTGGTAATGAGGCTTCTATACCTCAAATTTCTTAGAATTTTTTTTTTAGAAATCCAAGCTCCTTGAAGAAGCAAACATCTTATCAAAGGAAATCCAAATCTATAACTTGTATTACTAATCATTTGTCAACTTGCATTTGTATACTTGCAATAATAAGAAATGACAGTTAGTAGCTTTCAACGTCACCACTAATGGTAAAAAACAAAACAAAAGACAAACTCCTACAAAAGTTTCTGAATCTGGGATTTGTGAAACATCCTCCTTTTGTATCCTGAATTGTACATCACTTATGACTTAAGTGTGAGTAAAGCATTAACTCTTCAAAAGTACATGCATATGAAATCAATTTTTATGACAAGTAAATGGAAATGTGGTTTATTAAATGTCCCTTAAGTGTGTGAGGAACTAGTTGTTAATCCACATGGGATCCCATACCAGATGGTACAATGATAACCATTCCTATTCCATTAAAGGTGACAATCGATCAAGATTATAAGCAGTTTCTGTCTCCCAAAGTGTCAAATTAGTTTGATCATGCCTGGATGCTATACAAGGTCCTGTCATAAATATTTTGAAGCTAATTTTGATGGTCTACACAAAGTTGTTTTCTATTATGGAGAATGTGGGCGTGTGCTTTGAATATAAGAATAACTTTTGTTGGGAATTATAGTAGCAAAACACACAATGGGAGGATGACAAGATACTTAGAGATCTTGAAATAAACAAGTTTTGAAAGACACTTCCTGCAAGCTGGTTTAGACCTCTACTTCAATGTAGGAGTTCAGTACAACAGAAATTCAATATTATTTAGATTCTTAAAAATAAAATATATCAAGAAATGAGTGAAATAACTAAATTATATCAATGACTTATTCCCATAAAGCAAAGTAGCTTGATGCTTTATCATTCTACATCACAGCAAAGATAACACAACAGAAAACAACAATCAACTTTCAAATTTCAAAATTATAATAGAATATGACAAATTTCATGATCACACACAAAAAATAGGTAAATGAACAATCTTAGGTAAATGAACAATCAGGTATTGACTAATGTCAAAATTTCTTAACTGCATTTTCTCATTTCCATCACTACTTTGGCTTCATTCAAACTTTACCAAACCGGTGGCAGCGGTGGGATAAGTGTGTAATTTGACAATTCCTCTGATGATATGACAAGGAACAACTTCCTCACTAACCTGCTGTGATGTCTGCCTCCCACCTTCCTCCTCCTCCTGACGTCTTGGTGGGGGACGCTCTTCCTTCTCCTCTGGAGGATTTGGAATGACATACTCATAGGAGATTCCAGGATTTCTTTCCTGGTAAATGATCTGTAAGAGAAGAAGGTATGAAGAGTCAGTGCCTTCATCAGTCATAATACAATGCAGAACATTTAACCTGTCGACTACGAGATGCTGTAAGTCTTCAAAGACTTGGTATAGGTTGCAACCAGTTGCTGCATACAATGGATTAATCAACATCAATAGAATTATATGATGCATCATGACACCATCTATTAATATTTGTTTGAGGAACAATTACAAAAATCCCAAGGATAAAAATGCATTCTGCAAAATAATTATTAGACATATAGGGTAGGCCCACCACTAAATGAATATCATTGACATGTCTGAAGACTTTTCAAAAGGAATGATTAAAAATATTTGCCATAATTCACCTTCAAGAAACAGCAGTAGGGAATGAAAAAAAAGTTCTCAAATAGAGAATGATAAACTGATTAAAATGAATGAAACACATTGCATTTTGACATAATTGTTACATCTGTTCTATTGGAATATTGAATGAATGAATATGTGTTCACATACATCATTAAACTTCATTTTTTATTATTGAATGTGACACTCAATTGACCACATTCAGGTCAATGTCACATATCAACACATCACCATTCAATACAAAACTTAACACCAATGATTGATTGATTCAACAGCTCAACCAAGTAACACATGTCTTGCACAAAGAATAGGAAGTGACAAATACTTGAACAAAAAAATTTCGATATTTTACGCAGATTCCAAATGACAGATCAAGCAGTTCTATCCATTTTACTTCATAGCAACAACTCGCGTTGGGAGCTATGAGTAAGAAATAGCTTTGTTCAATGTCTCTGACATTCAATTGTTGCTCACTGACAGAGATGTTCAATCTGTGGTATCATGCCATGATCATTTAAAACAATGCTATTGCTATTTCTTGATACAGGTATGCATCTCATCAGTTGGATACTGTATTTAGAATCTCATTAAATGTCACTGAGAATCTGTGCATAAACAGGAACCAATACTCCTACGTGAGCCCAGAACCATGATGACAAGGTATGATTCCCCACGGTTTTTACTTCCAAATTTTATTTAAACCCATCAAGAATGTTTATATATAGAAAATAGATAAGATTATATCACTCCGTCTGCACTAGTAATTGCTATGTGTTAAGTGAGTATCTTGAAGTCTAATACCAGCTTGTGTAAGAGTTCAATATTTTTTTTAAATAATCATGACTTGGAAGTTAATGGTATAAAGGAGGAAAACAGAATGTCTTTCATCAAAGAGTGAGAAAAATGGAGTGTCATCTAAGGAGCAAGGATTGCAGATGATGATTATGATATATGATTTATATATGTAAATGTATGTATAAGAAACCAAGAAACAGAACAAATTCAAAGGTAATCAAAACAAACCATTGGATGTCACATGCAGATTCTGAAAAAACTGAAATAAGTTATAGCTAGAAACATGGTCATGGCTATGTGGAATAAAAACATCTTATTTTTTTCTATTACTTATATTTCATTGCTAAATTGGTAATCATTTTTTTCTTGTTCCCTCTTCATCTAACCGAGTTCAGGTTTATTATTGTACCAGTTTAATTAGATATAATATATGACTAAATGTGCGCTAAATAGAATTATTATAGTTTAATTTGAAACTGAGTCAGTAAATTCTTAAGTAGAGGCATTTTGAACTACCAAAATGTTATTAAAGTAACAAGATTTGAGCTTAGACCATGTAAGAAGAGACAAAGTGGGCTTTAGCAAAGTGGGAATGGACTAAGGCCGTGTTTATGCTTCCACTTTTCAGGCCAGAATCAGCGTTTCCAAACATGATTAGTCCAAAACATGGTTGCGTCCATGCTTACTTTCATTTAAACGCTGTTTCAAAACGCCGATCGTAAACTCACAACAAGTGGAATGCCTCTGGCCGTGTCACCTGCATCACGCAGTTCAATATAGCAGCAGTGCTGACTTTGAAAACTACTCTAACTCGCACAAGATGTTCAGTGATACATGGTTACTCTTATGTCCACTTTTTATGAACTAGACCAATAAACTTACAGAGATATGATGGTTATTCAACAAAAAAAAAAACATGGCCAAAGTTCATTGACCTTACATGACCTTTGACCTTGATCATGTGACGTGAAACTCGCACAAGATGTTCAGTGATACTTGATTACTCTTATGTCCAAGTTTCATGAATCAGATCCATAAACTTTCAAAGTTATGATGGTAATTCAACAGATACACCCAATTCGGCCAAAGTTCATTGACCTTTGACCTTGGTCATGTGACCTGAAATGTGCACAGGATGTTCAGTGATACTTGATTACTCTAATGTCCAAGTTTAACGAACTAGACCAATAAACTTTCAAAGTTATGATGGTAATTCAACAGATACCCCCAATTCGGCCAAAGTTCATTGACCCTAAATGACCTTTGACCTTGGTCATGTGACATAAAACTCATGCAGGATGTTCAGTGATACTTGATTAACCTTATGTCCAAGTTTCATGAACTAGGTCCATATATTTTCTAAGTTATGATGACATTTCAAAAACTTAACCTCAGGTTAAGATTTTGATGTTGATTCCTCCAACATGGTATAAGTTCATTGACCCTAAATGACCTTTGACCTTGGTCATGTGACATGAAACTCTAATAGGATGTTCAGTAATACTTGATTAACCTTATGGCCAAGTTTCATGAACTAGGTCCATATACTTTCTAAGTTATGATGACATTTCAAAAACTTAACCTCAGGTTAAGATTTTGATGTTGATTCCTCCAACATGGTCTAAGTTTATTGACCCTAAATGACCTTTGACCTTGGCCATGTGACATGAAACTCTAATAGGATGTTCAGTAATACTTGATTAACCTTATGGCCAAGTTTCATGAACTAGGTCTATATACTTTCTAAGTTATGATGTCATTTCAAAAACTTAACCTCAGGTTAAGATTTGATGTTGACGCCGCCGCCGCCGCCACCGCCGCCGCCGTCGGAAAAGCGGCGCCTATAGTCTCACTCTGCTATGCAGGTGAGACAAAAAGGTGCATTTGTAAACGTCGTTTGACCAGAATCAGGCATTCTGGGGGAGTATAAACACAACCACGATCGTAAACGTGTTTAAATGACGTCATTTGGTACATGCTTCCGGTGAGATGAAAATCCGCGGGCAAATACAGTCGTATTGCTCCATGTTATCTCCACGTAATAACAATAAAAAAAACTTTCGAAAAAAGGCGCGCCCAATTTGACCTCGCTTTACGATGCGAAGCCAGCTGGAGATCATGATTGGCTATGAAAAGTTGAGCATAAACAGCACTCCAGAACCATGTTTACGATCGGCGTTTTGAATCAACGTTTGAAATCGCTGATTCTGTCCTCGCAATGGAAGCATAAATACACCCTTAGTGGTAATAGATTCTCCTACCTTCACATCCAAAGCTACTGATGTTGGTCCCATGATGAGGATCTGTTCTCCTCTGCTACTCATACTCCTGGCTGACCTGGTGTACATCACATTGGTTCCACCAGCAGAGTAGTTTCCTGGATAGTCAATGCTCCAACCGCCATTGAACACAGGGTTTCCACCTGAGATCTGAAGACCTGAAAGAAACAGAGAAAGACGTCACAGATTTTATTAATCTTGTGTACATCACATTGGTTCAACCATCAGAGTATTTTCCAAGATAATCAATGCTCCAACCGCCATTGAACACAGGGTTTCCACCTGAGATCTAAAGACCTGGAAGAAACAGAGAAAGACATCACAGGTTTTATTAATCTTGTGTACATCACATTGGTTCAACCATCAGAGTATTTTCCAAGATAATCAATGCTCCAACCGCCATTGAACACAGGGTTTCCACCTGAGATCTAAAGACCTGGAAGAAACAGAAAAAGGTTCTATTAATCTTGTCTAATCACATTGGTTCAACCAGAGTATTTTCCAAGATAATCAATGCTCCAACCGCCATTGAACACAGGGTTTCCACCTGAGATCTAAAGACCTGACAGAGACCAAGAACGGTTCTAATAATCTTGTCTAATCACAATGGTTCCACCAAAAGAAGTTTCTTGGATAGTCAATGCTCCAACCGCCATTGAACACAGGCACCCGAGCTCTGGGGAGCATTTCACAAATCTTTGTCAGATTTTTTTACCTGACAAAGCCTGTTTTATCCAGTAGATTCCATAGAAACAGACACATTTTGCCTCTCTGCCATTTATACCAAGTAAAGCTGTCAGATCTGACAACTTTGTCAGATGACAAATGTTGATAAAACATCCACCAGGACAAATGGAGGAAACCTAGAAAGGCATGACAAGTTCTATCATCTGGGAAGCGTTTCACCACCATGTGTAGTCTGACAAATTGTCAGAACTGACAACTCTCCTTGATTTTGATTGGCTAAGAAGCTCAGATGTCTGTTATCATGGTAACTGTCAGACAGTACAAATTTTCTTGGATAAAGCATCCAACAAATCCTGTCATGAATCACTCCCAAATTGTTCATATGTAGGACAATGTGGTAGATATAGATGTTGGCTTCAAACTGGAAGGTTGTTAGAATCAAATAAAAAAAAAAAAAATGCAAACCCCTTTTCAAGGTGCCTTTTACCCTTTTTACACAGGATTTTCTTAGCCCCGGACTATCGCTAACCCCGTACTATTTTTTTTCCTTTTCACACATGCCAAATTGTTATTGCCAACCCCGGATAAGGAATGCTTGCTTTTCACACACGAAACTCGCTAACCCCGGACTAGTGGTAGCTCATGCTTTAAATACATTTGTCGATCATTCGTAGTACAGGTACTTCACTCGTACACTTTTTACACACGCTAAAATTTCCTTAACCCCGTACTATAGGTGGGGCTAAATTGCCATTTAGCCCCACCTATAGTACGGGGTTAAGGTTAGCCCACTTTCGTTTTACACTAGCGATCTTAACCCCGTACTATCGCTCTTAGCACCGCAATTGCTGGGATAACCCTGCTTTTTTGCAGGGCCAAATAATCCCGTACTAAAGGTGGGGCTAGCCCACTTTGCAAAAATGCTGTGTAAAAAGAAAGTGGGCTAAGCTTAACCCCGTACTATAGGTTGGGCTAAATGGCAATATAGGTTGGGCTAAATGGCAATTTAGCCCAACCTATAGTACGGGTTAAGGAAATTTTAGCGTGTGTAAAAAGGGTATTTGACAATGTACCTGTAGGGTGGGGGACAAAATAACTTTACAATCTCACTCACTAGGTGGTTTCAGACCGCCTCGAAGTTCATCAGTTCCAGGTATTCTCTGATCGGGAAATTTACCCCGATCAGAAAATACCAGGTATTTTGGTAATGTGAAAGCAATTTACGGGAAATTTTAGCCCAGCATGTCGTTGGGCGCGGGTTCCTCGGGTGGCTGCTGGGCTAGTGATTTTGAATCTCGCGCCTTGCCTGCTTATACAGACCATACTGCGCATGCTCGTAACTTCAGTAACTTATCCCGAAGGGTATGTTTTGGGGCAGTGTGAAATGCAAGAATAATAAATAGGTATTTTTCAGCCTAAAAAAGTTCTCGTAATTTAACGGGGATTCTTATGATCGAGGCGGTTTGAAACCACCTACTATAAATAAAGTGAACATTTGATTCATAAATGGAAAAGAGCGTGGCTTACATAACATGAACTTTCACATTCTTGTTTGAACCAAGGTTGTAACAAACATGACAACTGGTGAGAAAACATGATTAACTATTCCATGGGTTCAATGTTCTGGGACTTTCAAATCTGCTTTATTTCATTCTGATAAACAGGTGGAATCCTTGATATACAGATTGAAATGTTGTTAGGTGGGTGATTTATTAGCGGCTCCTTAAGAATGAAGTTGAATTCAGGTCATTGTGAATAAAGTTTTATAATAAAAGAGACATTCAGGAAGGACATATTAGGCTTACTTTCCTCTTGAAAATTTTTAATGATTAGATTGGGTTTTTTTCTATGTATGTGTTTGCATTTACATTAACAAATTTCAAATGAATGTCTTCATGGCATACTATATATTCCTCATTTGTATGTCATTTTACTTTAGACATGACATTGCAATGTCACACAAAAAAACAACTTCTTGAGTACCCCTTTATCACTCATACCCTTTTCATAAACCTATCCTCCAATTAGCCGCCTAAGAGTAATGCGGATAATTCAATAAAAATTGCGTTCATAAACTCCGAAAATAAGCCGCATTAAGGCGGATAATCGCCATGACAACAGGACACGCCCCCTCCGATGCGGTTGTGTTGGAAAAGGGTGACCTTGTGACCGCACCATGGCAATTATCCGCATTATTTGGAAATGCGTTCATAAACTCAAAATCTTGTCCCGATGCTGCTATTATGCGGATAATAGCAGCATCAGAGTAATGCGGATAACTCTTGTCCTCCTCCAATTTTACGACCAAATTATGCTGCTATTAGCCGCCTAATTCATTTTAATGGGGTTTATGAAAGGGGTGTCAGTATAACATTTCATATTTTTGAGAGAATTGACACATCTAATAGATTAATACCTCATTTCTAAAGATGTACGTATGCTTGATAGAGGGGTGGGGTACAGATAAATTTATTCAAACATACCCATTACCTTCAACTTTTGCAACCCTTTTAGACAAAAAAAGACCTCGTAAACAGCATTAAGTCTTATCAAGTACAGTGAAAAAACAAGCCCATCGTTTAAATTTGGTATATTTGTACCTTGACATTGAAAGACCTTAAGGAGTATCAAATCACTCTTCAGGGTTTGGGTCATTAACAGCGGAGGGCAGGTGTATCAGACCTGGGGTTTTAACCTTTGAGGCCAGCCAACATCGTTAGTCAAATTCGAAGGAAATGATCGATGGCTATGTTCTCACAGGAAAAGTTTGGTAATGTTTTAAAGAGAAATGCCAGTAGTTGCAGTAAAGACTGATTTCATGAGAAAGTCTGTAAAACAAGGCTTAATTGTCAGTTTATCATCGCGGATCTAGATCTGGTACAGTTACATAAACTGAACTTTGTGAAATCTTGAAATCTGCGCTGAAAAATGTTCACACTGAAGATAACCAACACAGATAGGCACACGTGGGACAGTGTATTATTATTGCTGGAATAAAGACCCGAAGGAAGTGACCGAATCCGCGCTTATTTTGCTGATTTCTCTGCAATTACACAATTTCTTCCAGAATCCTTTGGCACATATTTTTTATTCATACAAACAGACACTTGGGTGGTCATTATATTAGATTCCGTAAAAAGTCATTTTTAGATCGTTACCAAAACTGGAATTTATCTTTAACTTCACATTTTATGAAACCTCAGAAATCTAATTATTGATCAGTCCTCAAAGTGGCTGAGTGTGAGTTTGTTTTAATAAGGTGTTGGGCAGGCAGGAATTGCAAGAAGATGCTCTTAAAGTCAACTGAAAAAATTTTACCCCAAAAAATGTTTAGTTTTAGATAGAACTTCCCCATAACATGTGTATCTCTAATATAATCTTTTATTTTAAATGACATTTAAATCGAACTGTAATAGATTAATAATCTTAAGATTTACTAGAGCTTAATGAAGGCTTTCATGAAGCCTCAGACTTTGTGGAGTTAACATTTGTAAAACATGAAACACCAAGAAAACGTACGCTTAACTTTATCATTAACACATTTTGATATGAACATATCTGGTGAAAGAGGAGAGTGATGTACTATCATTTCAATGCTTTCTGATATAAACTAGAAATGACTGGAAAATTTTGATGAGTTGTAAAGCTGATCCTGCAATGTATACAATCATAACTTTTTTTTAATTTCAGTACATGACTTTGAAGTATAGTGGCAAAGATTGATATCACTTATACGTTTTCCTGACTGCTCTTATAGTGTCTTCAAAGACATGATATCTAAGTTGGCAAGTCTTCATGTCAAAAGAAATGCTGAGTAGACATTCAATTTCAAATGGTACATATAGGCCTAGTTTTTCAAATTCTTAAAAAGCTGACACATGACTATGTTTAAATTGCTGTTCCTTTAATTATAGGGTAAAAAATAATATTTTCCTTTATTCAAAAAAAATAATATTATTAATGATTTTTTTTTCTGAAAACTGAAAAGACAATCATGAAACCCTGGTGATTACACCAGAATTATTTTATATCAAAGGCTTATATTTCAATATCCAAAATAAAGTGATACTGTGCATGATGAAGAATAATTCTATTAATATATAAATGAAATTATTAAAAGAAAATGAATGTTTGATTATAATAACAATATGATTATAATAAAAACATTTATATTGTGCTTAATGTTTCTAAGCATTGCATACTATTACCCCGGCTTTAGCATGGCTACCCTGATCAGACGCTTGAGGATTCAAGGAATTTCTTTCTACCGGGTACCCATTTACTACACCTGAGTGGAGATTGGGAAATGTAGATAGACACCTTGACAAAGGATGCAGGTGTTGCTGCAGGATTTGAACCCCAGACCTTGTGGTTCAAAGTCCGGATACTTATCCACTGAACCACAACATCTCTTCAATTGTGATCAAAATATTTTGGTAAAGTGAAAATATAACCTGTTGCAGAAATGAGAAATATAATATTGTATTCAATTGGATAGTAAGATTCAAATTGATGACCACCGTACACACTGGCGATAATGACTCCAGATCAACCAAAGTATTGAAGTTTTTCCAATGACATAGAATCAGTCGGTCCGAAGTTGGTTTCGACAGAGTCAAAAAGATTAGCACAGTAGTTTTCAATCTTACCTAGATAGTTCCTACTCCTGGTCATCTCTGTGATGTTAACATACATAGCCCCTGCTGGGATGGTAACCAGTGTATGGTATCCAATCTTCATGGTAGGTTGGTCAAATATACCAGAAAAGATCTGACAATCTGTGTTTGATCCACCACACACACCACACTTGTCTTCTGTCAGTCCAGAACCTAATACACCATCACAACCAACAATCTGGAAAATGAAAAAAAGTACAGGAGAACTTTACTTTATATCAGAACAAGTAAATTGTGTTTCAAGAAAGTTTTTATAACTATGGTCCTTTAGCAGCTAAAGAAAAAAAATAGTGACTTTAAAAAATATATCTTAATTACAATTTACAATTGCAAAAAAATCAAGGTCACAACCCCAGGTTCATAACTAGACTTTCATTTCCATATAAGCCCATTTCTACCAGTCCAAGGTTTCAAATTCACCTGCTATCTGATCAGGCAAACTATCCCAACCAGTACAAACTTAAAGCTTACTTGTAATAATGATATAAGATCTGGCACTTGGAATGAAAATAAAAAGAATTTCTGTCACTTCTGAAACATGTCTACAGGCCTACCACCATGAATATCCAGACACAGAATTTTATTTCCAAATATTCCTCAACTTCAATCAAAAACACACTGTCAAATGTTTTAGGACGATAAAATGCTTGAACATGACATTTCAGGTTCTAAACTCCAAAACAACCAGACAATGTAAACAATTAGATGTGTCAATTGAGTTTCATTGTTCAAACTTCAGACAAGATTTTTCAGATCTTGATAATCAATCATGACATTTAAGGTTTACAACATCATCACATAAAACTTGATTGAATTTATTCCTGAACCATACACAATTTGAAGAAACGGTGGGAGGCCTCATCGAAAATAAATTATCCAGAACCATCAAACAATTCAGAATGCTCTTTTACAACATAAAGCTGTTTCTATCGTGGACACCTCGATAAAGAAGAATATGCATCTTTTAGGAAAATGATTAAATGCAAAAGTTGGTTTGCACTCTTCTGTCACTATTTTTTCTACTTCAGGGCTGTGTTAATCCTTGAAATGATAATCCAGTAATATGTGGCCTGGCAAAACAAGTTATTGTAAATTTTCAACAACAAAAAATTCTTATCAGCCGGGTGTGAATACTCTCTTAGAGCCTAATCAGGCCTCATTGAAAAGTCTAGATGTTGTCAACATGCCAACTATTTTCACCTTTTGAACAGGTATGGTTCAAAGGGAGTTCACAATCCTTATCCAAGGGGCTGCCTACAGTCTACTAGTCTCAAGTAGGATCCATGGTCTACATGAAAAGGGGGGTGCATCCCCTTTCCAATTTTCCACCTCCCCTCCTTCCCCCAAGCACATCACACTCTATCATTTGTCCCTAGTTCTTGGTACACAAAATAGGGGGCATGATCGATGAAAAAGTGCAATGGGGCTTAATTTATACATGGAAGTTTATCTCTATGATTTATAGGATAGAAATCCTTCCAAGTACATATCAAATCATATGAAAGTCAAAATAGTGTTTTGGCAATTTTGTTCTGTTTTCAGAGCTACAATAGGCATTAATGGTGAATTTATTTGTCACTGTTATGGAAAATCCCATCCCTTTTTTTCACCTGCCATGTCCCCCTGCCTGGAAATTAGAGCTTATTATTTTAACCTGACCCATTGAGGAGAGGGTGATTGAATAATGGATAACATAATGAGTGCCACCTGCAATGGTAGTGAACATGTAACACTGCTGACACATAAAGTCAGTGGAAATGACACTTATACTACCCTACTTATCCATACATTATAATGTCTGTTGCATGAACAAGTTTCTATAAAAACAAACTATGCCATTTTCCAAGGTCATATATTAATGTACAAACAATATAGTACATGTAGCTACTGTTTTCAATCAGGGACTGTAACAAAAGTAGAGGTAGAACACATAAAAAACAGAAAGGCTCCAGGGAAAATAATTATTTTCTTCAAAGAAAAACATGAATTGTGATCATTTATACATCTACAACAATAAGAATGCTACACAAATAATTTATTAAAACAATCTTGCAGACAAATCCAACTCCTTACCAAATTGCTCCAATGGAAAGCCCAAATTCAAAGGAAATATGTTTATCACTCACTCTTCAACTTATCCTCACATATGAACAAACTTCATGCCTTTATGATTCTGTATCACTTTATATTCAATAGTTTATTTCATAAACTATTTCATCTTAAAGCAAAAATAAAGGGATTATTTATAAACACCTGTCAGTTTGTTTCCTAGTCATTTTCTTTCAAACCCCATCAGATTTTATTTTAGATTTGAAATTACATTTCATATCTATCTACATATCAACAGCCCAAATCAATCCCTTGAGGTATGAAATATGTAAAAACAACATCAAATGAAATTGAATATTCTCTAAATTATGATTATGAATTAAAAACTTTTGAAGTCAACTCTGACATCGATGATAAACATTCTCAATTTTTCATCAGACAAACAGCAGCTTATTGCTGAAAGAAGAGAAAAGTTGGCTTTTAAAAATGTCAACCTTTGACCTTGAGAAGTGTCCTTTGAACTATATTTGAAATGTAATGGCACTGCTGTAGGCTATCAAATGATCACCATTATTATGATTACTTCCGTTTCTCTGTCAACTGTTTATGGTTTCCATCAGCAGAAAATTACAGGAAAAGAATAGGAAGCGTATATTTCAGGCAGGAATCACTTTCACATTTAGGGGGCCTTTGTATCACTTTATTCAATAGTATATTTCAAAAACTATTTGATAATAATAATGATAATAGGCATTTATACAGCGCCATCTATCTAGAAATATTAAGGTAAATATACTACAAGCAACTGATGAAGAATACAATTTGTCTCTTGAAAAAATATTCAGGAAATTGGATGAAATTCAGAACTTTGAGATTATAACTTTATTCAGAAGTTTGAAAAATGAAATTGGATGGAGTTTGCACCACTATGGTATATCAAAATAATGCATAAAACAACACTATCAAGAAAATTTCTTATTTGTATTAAAACGAAAACCTTAGATTTAGGGTCTTCTGAGCGATCATTGCAATAAATCATGATTTATCCTCTTTAAAAGAGTGACTGAAATATTGTAAAATAATAACTATTTGATATTGAAAATGACAGAACATGACAAAAGTCCCCTAAATATTCGTCTTCATCTGTCACTCAAATGTATTTCCATTGACCCTTAAAGCTTGGGGTATGATTCTAATTCAGCAAATGAATTCTTACAAGAAAATGGTAGTGAAAAATACCTTTGACAGAAACCAAGTTGTTCTACAAATCCCTTATGAATAAACATATTATGGACGCAATCACTACATCACAAAGTAATTTATGTTAGGCTCATTAGGTAGGCCTACATTTGTATACTAGCCTAATCCACAATATTTTCAAAGGAATGTGGTCCAGTATAGTATCAAAAATATGTCATTTGTAATTTAAATATATATTTCTGGAAAACGAATTTATATTGTTATCTGTAAGATGAAAAAGGATGAAATTTTGATGGCAAGTGAAAAGTTTTGATTTATTGGGTTTTTATTTTTCAAATTTTGTAAGAAAAAGGGGCAAATGCATATACTTCCATATTCTAAAGAAAAACAGCAGCCAAATGAACAAATCATTCTAAAAAAAGTATCATAAAAATGCAGATCCTAAATTGAGGGTTTTTTTCTGGCTGAGTTGAGGAATTTGTTTCAGGAATTAACTTAATTTTTACCTTGAATCTAACAAACAATAAAATGCAAAATACCTACTTGCATGCACATGAAGCCAGCATATAAAAACAAGAGTGGCATAATTATACTCTAGTATTTTAAAGGTTAAAATTCATAAACGTTTGATACAGCAAGTTGAAAATTCACGTATTTTAAATTTCAAGTGTGAACACAACCTGTTTAACATGGAAATGTCCAAGGCAAACGGGAAACCTGTGAAGTGCAATAATCCAACCTCTAATTAGATTCCATCATTTGTGGTTATCCATCTCAAAATGGAGCAAGTTCACCCCAAATTTAAAAGAATGTGATATAATAAACAGATGCGCTACCCCTAAGTTGAGGTTTGCCATATTAAAACTCCATCATTGGTTTGTGAAAGGCAGGTTGCATGCACTCCTCCTCAAAACAAGGGATTAAGAAATAAAATTAATCAATGATTTAATTCAGTGAAACACTTGCTCAATTGTTATTCAAACACATGGAAAGTCACTTCATTTGAGGGTCAATAAAGTGCACTTTATGGTTGGAGTACTAGCGACTTCATGAAAGTACATCATTTACAGACAGAGGTTGGCCCAAGTTCATGAATGTTTCAGGCCTTTATAGCATCTCTACCAGCGTTCCTCAGCTCACATAGCTTCCTCTATAGTGTCTTTCTTTTCTCATTAAGATTCTTTGAAGTTATCTTGATACGACTATCTATCATGTGTTGTCTCATCTTTAACTTGATGTAAAGATGTTTTTAGATTTCAAAGCATTCAACTATAAAGCAGACAATTGTTCAGGAATTTCATTGCCTAAAATTGGCTCACATGTAAACATACTGTCCGTGAAGCTTATCAAAATGAATGTTAAAAAACATGGGCAATCAATTGCTGAAAATATAACTAAATGTGTTTGCACTGTTGAAGGTTTGACCGTTTTAGCAGGCAAATACAACAAATCTAAATACTAACGTCCAAACACTCGGTTTGTAGCCCACAATTCACTATATTTGCTTCAGACTTCACTTGAGGATGGTAAATATCTTAAATTTAATGATTAAATGGCTACTTTGATTCTGACAGAAAATTTCTTTTGTATGGAATTTACTTAATAAAGAGGATGAGACCAATAAATAAAATAGGAAAACAAAAAAGACTAGCAGGACATAATTGGAAGAACAATGTATTTACATGTACATTGGGTGATCCATTTATACAACTGCTTTATAATTATTTTAGTCTAATTTCATTATACAAAATTAATTAGTAATTGCTTTTACTTTAATACATGAGGTATTTTGAAAAACATAAATAAAAATATTTGTGAGAGTGACATGCTTTAGACATGGTTAGCATTTTATCATCAGCATTTCCCTGATATATATAACAAAAAATATTGAACAACTTTTTTTTCGATTCTTTACAAGGTAAAGGTACATGCTGGTCTTTTTTTTAAATCATGAATGATCATTGAAATTTTACTGAATAAGTAAACAATAATTTGATATCAGAATCTTGGGATGTGATACAGATGTGTGAGGAAATAAGCTTATTGGTTCACAATGGGTTGGACACAGGGAATCAGAATCTCAGAATAGATATGACTACCAGGTTATACTTTCCACTCAATGACCTAGTTTGTCATTATACAGATAATATGCTGACACCATGCCAAGCTATACTAGATTTCTCTTGTCCGAAAATATGATCATTGAAAAAACCTTGCCTTGAGGATATATGGCAAGAATATGACAAGACTGTAATTGGTTTCCTTTTTTAAACAGGTTTCAATAGAATTTGAGTTCTATTATTGGGATATATTGTCTGTGAGTTACTAAATTACATAGTCCTTATCTGTTAAAACTCATTTTTAAAGAGATGTAGGATGCACATCAAACATACCCAATAAGGGGGATGCTCTGTAGAATCACCCTTCCTTAGGTTCAAGGTTACAAACAAAAAGTTATCATCACTATCACTGAAGATAATTGTTTTCCTCACTTGCTTCGCTAGCTCACAATATTCTTTGATAAGGCCAAGGGTGTATGCATGTATACACACAGAGCTCGGCATGATACATTTGGGGAGGGCTTGGGGGGAACTTGCCCCAATAAAGTTCCATGAACAAGATGAAATAGATAGACAGAAAAATAAGGAAAGTGCAATGGGTGAAATATGATGACTTTTTGAATAACATGTCAAAATCTATCTGAAGTTAAAATCAAATTTGATTTCTAAATAGATCAAAATATTTGGTGACATTTCATCAAAAATGATATGTTTGCCTCCATGTGCTAGTGCACATATCTAGCCTATCTGAACAACAACACCTGTCAGTGTGTGGAACAAACCAATGATGATGGTAGTTTTAAAACCTTAATTCATTGTTCCATGTTGCTACTTATTGGTCAATTAAGAAAGACTCCAAACATACTGCACCTGCTGTGGTCTAGTATGGTGCTGTGTGATTGGACAGAAAAAAAGTAATGTGTTCTTCAGGGTATGATGCTAATATGTAACAAGCCATTTTGCCAACATTAAACATTGACATGCATAGAAAATAATGAAATATGTCATATGATTATGAATATTTTGGAAGGAAAAACTGAAATTTTCAAAATGTGTTTTTACCTAATTATTTTAAAATATATTAAATTATGGCAGATAATGAGCTAGTCACGCTACTCTGTGTATACTTTTGAACAGATGGGAGGAAATTGCTGATTAAATTGATAGAATTTTGAAAACTGGATGCAAAATAAAGCATGTGTTTTTTCATTTGCAGTAGACACAGCTTTTTAAAAATGTATTGATAGACTAATCTACAGTACAACTTTCAATCAAGTGTTTTTCCAATATCTTCTCTCTTCTGCAAAATGGCAAATATATGCTATGCCCAGATCAACTTCGGGGGGGGGGGGGGGGAATCCATTACTTACCATGGACTAACTTGATTTACAATAAGAAATCAGAGAAGAAACAGAATGAAAAGGGAAATTACTCATCTAAAATAGGTGGTTTCAAACCGCCTCAATCACAAGAATCCCCGTTAAATTATGGGAACTGTTATCGGCTAAAAAATACCCATTAATTATTCCTGCATTCACACTGCCCCGAAACATACCCTTCGGGATAAGTTCCTGAAGTTACGAGCATGCGCATAGTATGGTCTGATAAGCAGGCAAGGCGCGAGATTCAAAATCACTAGCCCAGCAGCCACCCACAGCTCAAGCGCCAAACGACGCCCAACGACACACTGGGCTAAAAGTTCCTGTAATTTGCTTTCACATCGCCAAAATACCTGCGACCTTGGAAAAATCCCCGCGAAAGTTCTCGTAATTTAGAAGTACCTACTATTTAGCGGGTATTTTCTTTCGGGGAGATTATGGCTACGCATTGTTTGCTTTCACATTACCAAAATACCTGGTATTTTCTGATCGAGGTAAATTTCCTGATCAGAGAATACATGGAACTGACGAACTTCGAGGCGGTCTGAAACCACCTAATGTGACACAAGAGCACTTCAAACTTATTTATTTGACTCTTCAAAATGTGATAAAATGCTAGTGTCCTTCATGTTCCTACAGGTGTGGCAGTATGAGTGACATTTAATGGAAGCATAGTCATACATAAACCTTCAGGTAAAGTAGAAGGAAATGCAGGTAAAAAAATCAATTGATACAATTGCAGAAGTTAAAAAGTCAGACAATTCCTCGACCACTACAAAACAATCTTAATTAACATTGCTGAAATATTTATGCAGATATTAGTCTTGTTTGTTTAAATAATCTAACTTTCTTTTAAAAATTGGAATAACTGCAAGTTTGACAAATTTTTGCTTACTCATTTATTTATTCATGTATTTTTATTTGGGGGAATGCTTGTACTAACTGCTCTGGGAAATAATGACATATTTTTCTCCTAGCAGGCATTAAAACTAGAGCTTAAAAGAATTACAAAAATAAATCTTGATTGACTGTTGGATCTAAATATTCAAGTGATTTACTTGCGATCTTCTTAAAGATACTTTGTTTTCTTTTAAAAGATATCATTAGTTGATTTGATGTCATTGCATCAGAAATTATCTAAAGGTACAAAGGTATTTTTGAAAGGTTTAAAGTACGTGCCTATGCACAAAATGAAAAGCACTTGGATAAAGTGATTTCATGGTTCAGACATGGTTTTCATTTAATCTTGATCTAATCTTATTCAATCTAATCCTGCTAAAAATGCAAAAAATAGGTATCATAATTTATCAACTTCATCCTATAATGCAACTGTGGTAAGGGTTTACCACAACAAATCAGGAATGAAGTTAGGATAGCTCTTGGACAGAGAACAGGTGATGCACAACACGATTAAACTATTTTGATTAAGAGGATTAAGAGGACTTAGACTCCATTTATCTGATCCAAATCAGACCACACAAACCACCATCTTTTGTTTGAAATACAATAGCAATTCTTTTGATGCATCTGTCTGTATTCCAAATTGTTCCATCAAAATATGTCACCTTCGCCCACAAGCCATGCAGTTTAGAGGTGTGAAGAGAGGATATTGAATGAGATTACTCATAAAACAGCCTATGAGTAAATAGAATACATATCTTTCTTCCTCACTTGTGAACTCATTCCACTGTCATCATTCGCAAATGATTTGATAAAGTTGAAATTTTGAAACACTGTAATTTCATTGTCATGGATGAAGTAAAAAGAAACATTGACATGAACTTTCACCGCATCTTCCTTGTCTATTTCATTATTCACTTTTGTTCTTTCTCTTTTGTACCCACTTCTGAAAAGCACAATGACTGCAAAGTGTAAATTTTAGTTCACAAAGATAGGATTTGAAAATGAGAAAGCATTAGATAAATGATTTTAACTTCTAGTACAACCTGAAAATTAAACCTCAGTCACAAAAATCACCTGCTCTAGAATTATATTCTATAATAGAAGGTAAAATCATAAAGCATGTACAATGAGCAAGTCTTCATTTATTGCACATTATTCATATCTACCCCCCCCCCCAAAAAAAAAAAAAAAAATCTTTTTATCCATCAATCTCATCTCATTTCATTTTCTATTCCAAATGCTATAAATGTTAATGAAGCAAGATAGCTTTTTTACAGGAAATAAAGGAGGAATTCAAGGAAAAGTTCCTGGAATAACAGGGATAATATTTTCAAGAAAGAAGTTTGTAATAAATGCTAAAGATGTGATGAAAGCACCAATGTGTTTTATATGATAAGGAACATGATACTGTTACAAGCTACTAAAATCCCACAAATTGATTGGCCAAGATTTCCATTACGGTAAACCTATTTTGGAACATGACCCAGCATGGCATGGAGGAAGGGGCATGGGGTTTCTATTCATCTCTGTATTCTAAATAATATTTTGGTTGAACATTCAAGAAATCATGCCATATATCAGTTTCTCAAATTCAGCACACCAACGCTTACTACAGCTTATTCACAACTTACAAGGGGATTCAAAGCTTACATATTGGGGCAAAATGCCCAATGCCCCTGTGATTTTTCACTGGCAGGGACTCTCTATCAAGTAAAAATGTGATAAGCAGGTTATAGCATGGACCCTACATGGTTATAGCTTTCTTGAAAACATTGAATACAAAATAATTCAGAAGTCCTCTGTTTGTCCTTGAAATTGTTGGTTTCAAGGTCACTATTAATAACAATATAAAAACTGAATGAATGTGAGGACGAAATGAGAAAGCAAACAATGAATGGAAGTCAATGTGGAAGCAATGAATTTACTGATTGACTTTGTCTAGACTAGATGATAGTGTTTCACATAATTATGACCTTGGCGGATGCGCTTATTGACTGCAGACAGTCATCTGCGATCATAGGTATTCCTTTTTTCCTGGTTTAGTGGAAAAACTGTAAATTTCTGAAGTATTTGAAAAAGGAAACATGAAAAATTTGTGTTACCTACAATTACTAAATTTTCTGAAAAGGTGTCAGTTCCTTGTTACTCCTTATCTTCAATTGCAGCAAGTCTAAAAACCTTCATCTAAACCCTTCAATGATCATTAAAAAAATGTGAATGTTCAAAAGGATTAGCATTATACTTGAACCTTCAAAGGAAGAGCAATAACAGATTTCCTGACATAGCACCTGTCTCCTGACTATACTTCCAGATCTACTCTATCTTCAATTCCCTTTCATATTTGATCAAATTAGGCAGAAATGACCTGTTTGGTGAAAATAAAGATCATGACCATTAAAAAAAGTTGGATTAATTGAGGCACACCTATTACCTATAATATAAACTAATTACTGCATAACAGTAAACAATACATAATCATAAACCCATCCAATAATACTATGCAAACTGGACCATTTCACAAGAATACATCTGACCCAGACATCTAAGCCTAGGGTTTGATTGGGATAGGCAGGTCAGGTGTGAATGATGTCACTAGTGATAGATCCACACAAGAGTCAAGGAAGCTTAAGTTAAACTTTGAAAAAAATATCCCTAAAACATCTCTTTATAACACTTTAAATCTTTTCTTTTGACACAACATGCATCAAGCACATTGGGGCTTAACCAGTGAAACTACCTTTATTTTAGCATGAGCACATGCAGCTCCATTCTCCTCTGGAACCATGTGAACAGTAATTCTGTGAACATAGCTGAACTGGGTTATCAAGGCTAGTCCGCCAAGCCCATTAACAGGTGTATGGTGATTATACCATAATTTATTTCAAATCAGGTCAAATAAAAATTTATCATAGCAAGTGCAACAATTGCTCAACCTTTGAAAATTGTATTTGTTTTCTCATCAGCAATGCTGTAACAGCATTTTTAGAGCAGTGAAAATGAACACATAAGAATCCGATTCAGTGATCAAACGTTCACTGGCACAGTCAGAATTATCAAGGAGGGGGGGGGGGGGTCAATGCCAGGGAGCTATAAAGGAAGTGATCATAGAAATAGGGAAGGGGGTAATAGTCCTTAAAGGAGACACACGAAGAAAATTTCACGAAAGTGATGATTATAGACAGATTATATATGGATGGAAAGGTATTGTCTTTTTATACACAAATATGTCACTAAAAAGTCTTATAGATGTCGTGGAAATGCAAGAAATGAAATAATTAGACACCCTTCTCAGCCCCCCAGACCGACAATCACGCAGCCGAAAACGGTCGAGAATTATGACGTCACACAATCGACGTGCTCATCATCTCTCTGTGCATCATGCACTGAATCACCTTACTGACCTGTTCAATATCTTTCGAATTTACCGCTTCTTCATGTAATGTGATATTCAATTTCTGTTTTCGACAACTTCAGACCAAACGTGATTCAGAACTGTGTTCCTTTGCCCGTTTTTATTGAATTGTGGACTGTAAAGACCAATTTTGTCCACTGCAGTCGTCATTGTGTTGCTCCACTCCAGTCAGTGAGTGAGTGAGTCGCTGCCCAAATAATATAAGTAGAGAATCTAATCAAGAACTTGAAAATCAAAAGCAGCAATTAAGAAGTAAGATTTAATAAATACAGGACTGAATAGAATCTCACATGAAAATAGAAAGAGAAAAAAGAGCTGATAGGAATGGGGAAGGAACATAATTAAAAAAAAAATCCAGAACCAAAAAAAAATCAGAGAGTTTCGAACCAGGATCCCCGCACTCAAAAAAAAACTGCGTGCGTACAGATTTGTCCACAGACCATGTTATGATATGGAGCGGGTTCATAACAATATATGAACAAAGTGCGTTTGCTGCAGTTGCCTCGCAATGCTTTGGCAATCCAAGTGCAATCCAATCATTTCGCGATCATATATTGCCATGTTTTTTTGTGGTTCCTGAACTTGCTACGTAATTAAATTTCATAATTTTTTTTCAGTTGTGAAGACGAATGTCTATGCTTTATATTGATAATAATATCAATGTGGTGCAAGCATGATTTCTAAGTGAAAATATGCTTTGTTTATTCACGTATATTTCTTGAAAACAAATAATTTTTTCTAAGCTAAATATCGGTTACCAAAATATGTTAAATGTGCATTTCATTTTACTGTTCAGAAAATTCAAACTTTTATCTATGTAATAAGACCAATCTTGAGAGGAATAAACTATTCTAAGAGCAAAAAACGCTGATTGGAAAGATCGTCTTCAATGGGCTGCTGTCAGCTCAGCTGCTCGCTGCTCGTGGTGTGACGTCACTCAGCTGGAGCTCGCCAGAGGACGGACGAAGGCAGAAATATGCCATGAAAATAAGTCATTTTTGAGAGCTGATTTCTGCAAACTCTAATCACTATTTTGAAAGTTGAAGTTATATATCTGATTAGTAATACTTCCCCTTTACAATGATGACCAAAAAAGTCATTATAAAATACTTTTGATTCTTCGGTTGTCTACTTTAAGCAATTTCTTATTACATTATTTTGTGCATGAAACTGGGGTTTCTGCACCCTTGAAATGTACTTAGAAGTTCAGTAGATAAATAGGCCTGTATCAACCTGAACCAATAACAACTCCCTAAAAAAAGCAAAGAGGGAAAGGAGAAAGAATTCTTTATCCAAAATACTAAACAAAATCATTGGCTAAGAACTAGGTGCTAAGGATAGCACTTTTACACCTCAAAAATCATGCAAAACTGACCAGATGTGCTAGAGAAGGAGAGGTGGGCAATAAGATCGGTCAAGTTTGACCATTGACCAACTGTCTGCTGTTCCACTTGAATTGTAGTCTAAGGAAACAAATCCTGCTAAGCCCTAATTATTATAATTGCTCTACCCCAGGTTTGCCCCACTAATAACTCCACTTATTATCTATCCCCAGGGTAGTCTTACAGACTAATAACACTGGGTGGGAGCTGAGTATAGGAGGCAGTCTTACGTCTTCCCATTTATTAGGTTTTCTAGGCCTCGTTTCCTGGTTTTTACAACTTAATTTCATCCATTGTAACTCAATCGGATTCTTTGACTTTAAGGTACAATTTTAAACTTCCATAATAAATGGATTGCAATTTAGAAAGTGGCAACGCAAGTGGGTGATCACTGAATAGAGATACAAGAAGTAGAATGAAATGGGGAAATAGTTCAGGATTCAAAGATCCAGCCCAGTTAGCTACCAATAATTGGGCCATTATCACCTCTCTCTTTTCATTGAAAGTAATGGCATAACTGTGATCAGATAAATATTCCTTACAAGAACTTCTCCCTAATAAAGAATTTGAAGATAGGAAATGGTCCCTTTTCTGTATTCATCATATATAAAGTTTGTCAATTTACATATGCATTTAAAAATGTAGACCTACACCAGAAACTCAGAGTGAAAGACGTTTAAAAACCTAAGCATACTGTAAATAAATGATATTGAATAATTTTGTACTCAATGATACCTTTAGTTTAAAAAAAAATCAGTTTTCTGTCATCCTTTCAGCCTGTCTCAAGCTTTGGAAAATGTTTGATAATGTGTATTTTACATATAGGCTATATCTCACAAAATGTAATGACTGTCATATTACTTTTCATTGACTGACTCTCTGTTCAAATTTCAATTTGGTCGTAAATCAGGAATGTTTTTATTTTCCTAAATAAAGGCATTTTGAATAGTTTTCTTACAAAGTTAAAAGTTTGAATATATATCTGAGAGCTTTATCAAATAGGCTTTAACAGGTTGTTCACTTCAATTCATTTTTTTAGGGGAGTGTTCCAGTAAATACGTAGAATTATACATATTGTTTATTATCCCTTTTGGCTATCTATTCCTACAAATACACTTCACTAGTTAAGGAGAAATGGCAGATGCAGTAACAAACTCATTTTGACCAACCAAATGTTTGCATAGGTCTAAATGAAAAAAAAAAATGTTGCAAATGGCTCTGGAAGAAAATGTGTAATTGCTGAGAAATGAGCAAAATAAATACAAAATTCCATCAAATATTGGGTATTGGTGATCATGAGTATCAGATTTTAGCTAATATTTTGTGATTTTACAAATTTTATGATAACATACCAGATTCTATAAATCTATGATAATAGCAGGATAATTAACCTTGATTGTGAAGACTTTCTCTCGAAATAATTATGTGCTGCAGGTACATTCTTTTACTTTTCAGCCATATCACTTTATCATTAATTTAGCCCATGTAACGTTTACATTTTGCTTCTTCAAGCTGAGGATTAAATGCTTTTATCAGTCAAAAACACCTTCACCATTCTCTTCAATTCATCATAATAGAATGACAGGTGCATTAATTGGACTACTATGAATCATGCTTAAATGGTATACATAGATAACAATTAACCACTAGGTCACAGGCAGCCCATTGGTGATTTCTCCTTAATTAGTCTTATTGTGTTAATAGCTACATATCCCACATATGTCTGAGTGTGAAAAATGTCTACCACTCTCTCTCCTTGACAAATGCATTTCCTCTTTTAGCCAGAGTGGTAAATTGTTCAGAATGCAAGTTATGTAAAAACAATATGAAATGAAACCATCTTATATCGTGCAAAGTAATCATTTTTTTTCAATCAAGTTTAAATTGCTGATATTGGGGGCATACTATTTGAATTTTAATTGCATCTAGCTTATAAACAAAAAGAATTGCAACTAATTGCCAATAGTACAAAAATGAAATGAAAAGTTTACAACAACAAAAACCCAATAAACTATTTCACACAGTGTCATATCCTCCCTAAAGAAGAAAATAATTTCAAAAGTGTGATGACCAATAAAAACCATCAATCCATCATGCAATGATATGTATGGGTGATATTTATTTTGCTAGATACCCTGATTTAAGTTAGTCTGCAGGCACAGACCGTAATTGAAACTTTGAACAAGTGGTCTTGAAATAAGACTAGCATAAAAAATAACTTTTGGGCCAAAGTCCCTGTCACTGGCCTTTAGGATCCATATTCAGACCACTAATCTTGAGTAAAGGGGTTTGCATAGCAAACTAGATTTCAGTAGAAGTAAAGCAAGCAACCTTGAAATTCGATGTAATAAATTATGAAATGATCTAGATACAATGTAATAAGTTAAGTTTAGAATGAGGGAGGTAATTTGAAAACATCCTATGCTCTTCTTTTTATGTTCAAAAGTGGGATATGGACTTCCCAGTCTTAATTGGTTTTGATATGAGCAGGATTAGCTTCATTCCCAGAATGTCTGCCAATTAAGCATATGATACTTGGGCATCTATAGGTTGTATGGAATCCCCCCTGCAACATTATCTGCATCTGGGGTTTGGAGCATATCTTTTAGATGAATGAGAAACATTCAAATGCCATATTCAGTCTGAATCTAACGTATCATTAGAAAATTATCAAACTTGCATAACACTGATTTGATCAAAATCAAATATAAAATAAGAAAGATCATTAAAGGGATTTTAATAATTTAAAGCAATATTTGGCAATAGTAAAAGCAGTAAGCAAACAGGGGAGCCATTGATAATAACACACATTAGTGTGTGACATCACCTTTCATATTGGCATATAGATACAGTGCACCCACAAAAAAAAGAAACCCATTTCCAGAGATAGATTTCACAATCATTAAACATGTTTTTACTATGAATTTGATACTACTAGTAAGATTGGAATCTCATATTTAATTTGAGACCAACAGCTTTATAGCAAATAATTCATGCTCAGCAGATTACAAGCAATAAATATTGAGGCCTGTCAGAAACAGTTTGCGCAGAAACTCATGTTTTACCATTAATCTGAATCCACTCTCGTTTCAGGGATCAGTAAGAAAAACCTAACAAAAGAATACAAAATAAATGCTAATGAGCCAATTGTCCAATAAGCACGGTTGTCATATCACGAACCAATCTTGTTCAATTTTCTGCGGAACCTGATTTTGACATTAAACTTTCAAACTCGTCTTGCTCGTTAATGCATGGAAGTGTTTGTCACATATTAGGTATCAAAATGTAGAGGAATAACTGAATTGTATGGTGATGTAAATGAAATATCATGATTAATTACCCTTTGAAGAAAACAAGATGTGGAAATCCTGGTTTCCTTTTTTCTGGGACACACTGTACACATACCTGTGTTGTGTAAATCACATTTTGTGAAAGTAAACAAATATGAAAAATGCAATATTTTACTGTAAATCAATCTTTGATGAAGTTTAGATGCTTGCTGGTATAGGAATCTGTAAAATGATATATTTACCTTCATGTTGTAAAGGAGATAGTATTAAAAGGCTAATGGGTACCAGAATACAAATATTATTGGAAGTATTACTTCATGATTGAAGAGCGTTGCACTTTTGAAGGCTCTACCAATAAATTTGATACCAATTCATAGGGTACTTAGGTCATAAATTTGTTAATAAAATGTTTGAAAAATGGTCCCAGCTGCCAAAATATAAATCTTGACCCCTCTTGCCTCTTTCCTGCCATAATAGATGTAAAAATTAGGACAAATTTTCAAGAATGTGGATTAGCCTTTTGGTATTACCTAGGGGAATTTGGAAGATTTTATATCCAACTGATATCATAATGCATTTTATACTACCTTTTTTGGCAAAAAGGGTCAGAATTTGGTCTTTATGGGCAATGCACCTGGAAGGGGGGGCTCAGCTTTATTCCAGTATAAAGTGCACACCCATGGCTACAAAAGCACTTAAAAGGCTGTTTTTGCTGGTTGGAATGAGCTTCATAAATGTGTTGTATTCAGGGTGTCAAAAATAAACACTACATATATATTTTTTTCTAACTAAAAGGGTTATAATGCTTCTTGAATTCATTCATTCTTGATAATGGACATATTTGGTATAAGATTTACACTTGTTTAGGGGGTAAGATGTATTCAAACAGCAAGTGGAACCATACGTGAATTGAATATAACATACCTGTTAAGGGGTAATTCTGTAAACAAATGGTAATTCGTGTGTACAGTGTCAGTGATATTGTTGATGTATGAATCACCCCCCCCCCCCCCCCCTCCCCTTTTCTGGTCACACAGAATGTCATTCCTCTCGTGCAATGAATATGTCAACTTTATTTGAGACTAAGTTTTTGAAAAGTCTTTAATGATATGATAAAAACACGGCACCTTTCAGTCTTTTCAGGACTGTTGACCAAAAGAATTAAGAAAAGCCACAATCCTTACTAGGACAGGGGCCTACATATTTGCACTTTTTTCTGGACGGTTCTTTCAGATGATGAGTAATGGCCATTAAATGGTATTAAGGATTGCAAAATCAACACATGACACCTTCATGATACAAGAAACGAACTTGACCCTATCTATTGACAAACAGTGGTCCTATTATCGGCTAATCATCAACACGCTGATCCCCCTTCAATCTCCTTACTGACTCCTTTCCGCTACTTCATCATAAAGTTAAACTGTTATAAGCACCCCTTGATAAGCAGGTGACGGTCATAAATTCCTGCATTTTGCACCTGCAGAAAAAAATACTTACCTCGGTAGCAACTTCTGATGAACAAGTTCAAATATAAAACCAAATTGAGTTCAGGGTTTATTTTGAATACATGGTAGGCCTACTATCTATGTGATGCGCAATTTTCACTTATCGTTATTTTGTTTAACCCTTATTTAAGGCTGATGAAAATTTGATTATATTAACCTGATTTACTAATATAAAATCAAAAACTCTAGTCTATCTATTGAATTCACCAACTCAACAATTCAATTTCATCATATTGTAAAAAAAAAAGATAAGTTATTTCTAAATTTACTTCCCCCCTCTACTTGTTCTTCAAACGTCAGAATTTTCAGGTAGATATGAGTGCTATAAAAGATGATGTTGTAACATTAATTGATTGGCAATGTCCAGGTTCCAGAAAACCATGACTTGAATGACTGTTAGGTCCTGTTGCCATGATACCTACTACTGATAGCCCCTGATAGCAGTGATTAATAGAAGAGGAGCCTACAAGAAAACTTGCTAGACACGTTGATGACTTGACAAGAGAAGGGTCACCAAATGGTCTCATGCTTCAAGTCAAATCATAGAACTAATATATATTTCATGGTACAACAGGTGATTTTAAAGGAATTCTACTTGTTTCAACAAATATTAAATAATAAATATTGTGAGGACTATTAAGAGAAGAAGCGAGATAAGTAGAAGCCTATACTTTGAATTGGTTTTAGCATCATTATTGGCACTGGTAAAGGAATCTTCCAAGATCTAAACTAGTTTCCTAAATCGGTTAAGGAAATGGAGTCTAACACTCCTCATAAATGATTTTCAGAGATCTGCTACAGATGAATATTTTCTTTAAACCAATTTTGGGTAACCTTAAACCACTTTGTTGGAAACACACCTCTTTGACACAGTTCTCACTACCTTCTTAAAACAAGTTTACTGGAAACTAGTTTAATGTGTAATCAGTCAAAGCAATCTTGGAAGCGATCTACCAAACCAGTTCATAAAACCACCTCGAGATGTAGTTTTTAAGATCGCGTTGCCTTATTAAAATGGTTTTGGCATGAGGACACAACCTTTCTTCGGGAAGCAATTGTCACACATACCGAGTGCGCTACTCCACACACTGTGTGTAGAATGCCTACGCTGCATTTTCAAATTTTCGCACTAAATGTACCACCCCACTGAGAGCATTCCCATAACAACAAGATCGCTTTACGTGGAGTGATTTTGAAAACCACTTTCGGATGATCAAATGGAAACGCTAGCAAAGTGATCTTCCAAACTGGTTTCATGAACCGGTTTCTAGTAATGCGAACAGGGTCTTACTCACTGAACTTGGTCAACTTGGCTAAGAAGGATTAGTGAAGATTTACCTCAATGATCACTTTCCATAATCTCAAGATCAGACATTAATCCTTTTATTGTGTCATCTTGTTGTCATATGATATAATGCTTGACCTAATTTAGGTTATCCTTTAGTACATACTTCATACTTCCCATTGGTTTGAGTAAACAAAAATAAATAAGAAATATTATCATTTCCAAGTAATTATCAAACAAAAATAATTTGAACATAAGAATGAGAGACATATTTTGAGTGTGGGTATTGAAATGATGTATGGAAATTCAAATAACATTCAAGTTTTTTAAGTGTCCACACCACTTTATTTCATAATTTCTTTAGAAATTGCAAACAGGACACCATAGTACAAGTTGTGCAATATGCAATATATACAATTGAAGAGAAGTACACCTTTGTTTTGTGTACAGTTATTAGAGGAGTATAGTATAACCCAAACTAATCGATGCACCTAATTTTTATCCCTGGTACCGTGCCCTGGTCTTGCTAGAGTTGTCCCTTTGTGGGCCATGTTATACCCTTTTCATAACTGCGACGTGGTCTAGTGGTTCTGACTCTCGCCTTTCAAACAGAGGGTCATGTGTTCGAATCCTAACCATGGCGTGTTTTCCTTCAGCAAGAAACAGGGATGTAACTGGAGTTTTGTATAAAAACCTGAAAATGCGAAGCGGAGCGAGCGAAGCTCTCGCGCCTTACGGCCGGGGGTCCATGGGCAACGCCCCGGTGGGGGTCGGGGGGCGAAGCCCCCCGAAGCCAGAGCATTATTGCACATTTGGGGCCACAGGAGAGGCCATTTCAGGGTTTAAATTGATCTGATCACTTCAATATAAAACAGTCCAAGGCTCCAAGCAACGTTTAAACCCGCGTCTATATGTCGCGAACGATGTCCTTTTGATTTACACGATGTACGGTATACCACCCATTTTCAAGCGAGAACGAATTTAAAAGTACTGTCAAATTGCAAGTTACAATTCAAACAAATTCGCGAATTCTTGCACAAAAAATATTAAGCACCGTAAAAAATGTAATGCTGATCCGATCACTTCAATAACAAAATTATCCAAGCAATGTTTAAGCTGTTAATTCCGAGTTTAATCACAGTCCGAACGAGAGGTTGGCAAACAAAATATGTGCGGCACATGTGCATGTGTTTGTGTGTGGAAATTGCGATCCAGGGTTCACTTCCGCATTCAAGCCAACTCGCGACAGCTCGACCATCAGAATTTCAGACAGCGAGCGTTCTGTGCATTGAATACTGTAATTACGGTCAGTATACACTGTATACTGACCGTAACGTAATCAGAGCGAATTTCTCAGTAGCCGAGATGTCGCGATTCACGTGGCAAGCAAAGCACATGTACAAAACACATTGGCGATCGATCGTCTTTTTTAGAACGTGCCGATCGTGAAATTTCGAAGGGGCCGGGTTTTCCGGCAACTTTCGAGGGAGGGAAAACCGGAAAAGTTGAGATATCATGAAAATACCGGAAATCCGGCAATTTCCGGAAAAGTTACATCACTGAAGGAATTTATCCGCAATGTGCTGCACTCGACCCAGGTGAGGTGAATGGGTACCCGGCAGGATTTATTCCTTGCATGCACTGAGCGCCGGTGATGGCAGCTCGAGCTAAAGCCGGGGTAATAATAGCAGCGCTTTGTATCCTCAGGCAAAAGGCGCTTTATAAATACCGCTATTATTATTATTTATTATTATTATCCTCCAATTAGCCGCCTAAGAGTAATGCGGATAATTCAATAAAAATTGCGTTCACAAACTCAAAAAATAATCCGCACTATTTTTACTAGTGCCCGTCCTGAAAAAGGCGGATAATCGTCAAGACAACTGGACACGCCCCCTCTGATGCGGCGGTGTTGGAAAAGGGTGACCTTGTGACCGCACCATGGCAATTATCCGCATTATTTGGAAATGCATTCATAAAGTCAAAATCTGGTCCCGATGCTGCTAATATGCAGATAATAGCAGCATCAAAATAATGCGGATAACTCTGGTCCTCCTCGATTTTACGACCAAATTATGCTGCTATTAGCCACATAATTGGGTTTATGAAAGGGGTATTACTCCTGGACTTTATGACCTGTGGACTTAAATTTAAATTCATGGTCTAGCTCTTTGGCTGAAAAACTTATGAATGTATAAGTCTAAATCCTGGGTGTCTTCAGAGAATGAAACATGTTCAGAGTTGTTAGCTACAATATTGATTCCCTGATTGTACATTGAACACCACAAAGGAATATAGTTTTTGTACAACATGTATGTGATTACTACCATTTAACGTCCATAGGTACTTCCAAACGCCTTGGTAATAAAAGTTGTGCAGAGTGCAGTATCCTTGATGATTTCTATTAATTTCATGATGAAATACAAAAATATGGCTTCGTTTTTTTTAATGTTCATCAAAATCAAAAGCATCTGATTCAGATTTGACCACACAGTTTATTCGTTTAGGAAAAGAATTGGAAGGCCGTTTGTTTTTTTGTGTTGCACAAATCTCTACGCTGCTACCATGGGAATTAATATATTCATGCTCATCAGAAGTCTGGAGTGATAGCATTGGTCCCATCCCAATAAATTCTTATCTAAATCCTTGGTTCAATATGTTATCATCCTAACAAAGGATGTTGGTTGCTGGACCATAACTCATTTGAGAATCAAAATTATTTTACTAATGAAACTTTAGATTATGCCTAATACTTTCATGGCTCCAATGAAAAGATAGTCCCTCGTAAATGCCTTGGGGGGCCAAATGTATTGCTGTACACATGCATGACCAAATTATTTCCAAACAACCCCTAAACAAGTTTTTTCTCTGTGTGCAAAATAACACCTTAAACAAGTTTTTCTTGGGCTTTATTTTCACATTTCAGCACCTAAAAAGTTGTCACCAGAATATGACCCCTGGGAAAAAGCTTAGGGAAAAATCATACCCTAAACATGTTCGGCTAATATTTAAAAAAAGCTTTGGAAAAAAAAATACCCCAAGTACGTTTGAGGCAACGATTGACCATTTACCAGTCTTTCAAAACCACCCTTTTTCTTGAAAATCTGCATTTTTGATACCCTTAACGAGTGTATGCGCAGCCTGCATCTAAAACCGAAAAACACCCCTTTAAACACGTTTTTTGGGGGTTACGCATGTGTACAGCAATATGTATTTGACTGCCCTCCCCCCCCCCCCCAGGTAAATGCATGCACAGAATGCATGAGCGCACCGTCCTCAAAATAGTAATGAAAATAATGAAAGAAGCCATCACATTTTCAAGAAGGAATACTAATTGAAACCTCCATTCTTTTATTTGATTTTAATGTCCATGGTTCCACAACATTGCCATTCAAAATGCATTATTAGCAGGGTTTCATGTTTGCATTTTAAAAAGGAATTTATTCTACCAACAGACAAAAAAAATATGTGAATGTTTGTGGTTTGAATTTAACGTCTAGAAAAAAATGTTTTAGGGTAACGTAGAATGAATACAGCCCAGGAAACTCGAGTATTGCAATCCGTCTCTACGGTCCACTCTGCTAAACCCTGAAAACGGCTTTAAATATTTTGGGAGATAATGGCCAAAACAATGAAGCTGTTGAAAAGAACATCACAATCTCCTTATCCTGGTAAAAAAAATCTTATTATTAAATGCAATGCATAAGTGATTTAGAAAGGACATGTTTATCTCCCAGAAAACTATTTCACAATTTAAATTCACTTGTACACTGGCAGACTACATTTATTAAGTGTTATAAATTGAATACATTTCATTGCATTCAAGCATTTTTTTTTGGGGGGGGGGGTTAGAACATAAGCTAATAAATGTTTGTTCTACCCAATAATTCCCCCTTGTATTTCTTCATGGTCCTATTATAGGTCCATAATTTCTTGCAACCTGCATCAACTTTTACAATTCATTAGTATTCCACCACATTATTTGATGATGCAGTTATTGTCCTTTTTGACCAATTATCATCTCACAAAGTATGTTGTATATTGACTGAAAAAACAAAAATGTAGATTTACATAAATTCAACCATGTTTCGTCAGGAAAACTTCATAATCTCTTAATCATTGTTGACATCATATAGCAATGGTTCAACTACAATTGTACACATTACATTTTTTTCATTTAAATTGTCACTGTACCATTCTCTTGGTATAACCTTTCCATAGTTCATACAAATCTAGTAGCTCAGTGAATAGGGTACAGGCTAGGCATGAGTGGCAGCCAGTGCTTCTCAGACTTCAATTTATAATTTCAATAGTATTGAATAACTGGTATTTCAGATTAAGATATTACGGGTGGGCAAGATTTGAATGGATATGCATGCACATGCTCAGACAGGATTAAAAACATACTTTTGTTAGGGCGAAACAAGCCATGTAATAGATATTTAGTATAAGATGGGAACAAGTTAAAAGTTATACTCCACAGGTGAAATTATATACATATCTGTGTACAATACACTTTGAAATTAAATATGAATTCCAGTTGATGGAATGATCACAAGTTAACAAAATTCATCAAAATGACTTGATTAACTGTGTCAGCGATTAAAGTATTTAACTTGCTTTCGAAATTTCGCGTCTAGATCTAGATCTGAACCTCAAATTTTAAGACTCTCTCAATCGTAGTGCTCTCTAAAAGCCAGGCTTCAATACCGTAAATGTCAAACTTTTCCAATTTTAAGCTTATAACCATCTTGTTACTTTGTGGACCAACACTGCAGCCAAATTATGTTGACTTTACAGAAAGAGATTAATACCATGATTGTATGCTTGATTCTCAAAATACACAATAGCAGAGATTAGGTGGTTTCAGACCGCCTCGAAGTTCGCCAGTTCCAGGTATTCTCTGATCGGGAAATTTACCCCGATCAGAAAATACCAGGTATTTTGGTAATGTGAAAGCAAACTACGCGTAATCTCCCCGAAAGAAAATACCCGCTAAATAGTAGGTACTTGGCGAAATTACGAGAACTTTCGTGGGGATTTTTCCAAGGTCGCAGGTATTTTGGCGATGTGAAAGCAAATTACGGGAACTTTTATCCCAGCGTGTCGTTGGGCGCGGCGGCGTGGGTGGCTGCTGGGCTCGTGATTTTGAATCTCCCGCCTTGCCTGCTTATCAGACCACACTGCGCATGCTCGTAACTTCGGGAACTTATCCCGAAGGATGTGTTTCGGGGCGGTCTGAATGCAGGAATAATTAACGAGTATTTTTTAGCTTTAAAAAGTTCTCGTAATTTAACGGGGATTCTTGTGATCGAGGCGGTTTGAAACCGCCTATTGACTTCTTATAATAATATGCCTGAGTTTCAAATAAACATTCATCACCCTGTAAAAGGGGGCCGTGTTGTAGGAAGAAAATTTAAAATGTTTCTGATTTTGTGATAAGTCTTCATGTGTGGTAACAATCCCATCAGACGGCATAAAGCCAGGCTTTATAATGGAAAGCCAGGCTTCCGCCACCATATAGAAGTCGCTTTTATATCTCCCACTCAAAAAAACACTTGAGATGGGATCTAGATGAACTCATTACTATAATGAAAGAGAGGTCAGAAGATGGCATGCAGTGTGTCCATACTATATTTCAACAATGTAGGACCTATACATCAGCATAATTATAAGGCTATTGTTAAATAGACATCTTGATGAAAAAGGAGTATTGCCATCTTTTTATTAGATACATTCTTTGGGGTATCAACTTCTCTTCACTTTTCATGAAATATCCACACGTTGGAATCATAACATATGCAAGAGTAAGCATATGCATGTAAACTATTAACTTATTGAAGTTACAGCTTGCACTGGCCTGTATTTTCATTATTACTAATTAATGTGTAGGAAACCGTTGCTTCAGAAAGAGAACACAGGCCGATACCAATAATTTGATGTAGTTTATTCTTTCAAAGTTAAACATAAATAGTCAATTTAAAAAAATAGACGAAAATCACTGACAATTTTATCAAATTCAGATGTATACATAATAATATGCAACATTTATATAGCGCTTAATACAAATGTTTCTAAGTGCTGCATACTATTACCCCGGCTTTAGCACGGCTGCCCTGATCGGGCGCATCGAGCATTCAAGGAATTTCTTCCTACCAGGTACCCATTTACTACACCTGGGTCGAGAGTGGCAAATGTAGATAAACACCTTGCCAAAGGCGCTAGTGCTGTGGTGGGATTTGAACCCCGGTCCTTGTGGTTCACAGTCCGGAGACTTATCCACCACTGAGCCACAACACCTCTACATAAGAAGGATATGATTTTTTACATATTTTTAAATATTGCGTATTTTCACAAATCGGTTAATATAAAAAAATAAAAGTCATAATTTCCTCTATGCACACAATGCCTGTTTCCCTTTTTCCTCTTTTCTAACTTCTGTATTACCAAATATATTCCCTATTCCTTATTTTACTTGTTTCTACACCTTCTTTCTCTTTATTCCTTTTTATACCTTTCCCCTTAATTCTCTTCCTTCCTCCTACTTTTGGTCACAGTAGTAAACCGATTTGACAATATTAATACTAAATGAAAGCCATGCTTAGCAAGAGATGATGAGACTTAATGGACCTTTTATCACCGTTATCTTTCCTTATTAAAAAGTCTGCTAATTGAGCGCCATGACACTTTTCAGAATACCAAAAGTCTCGTAGCTTCTCGCGGTCTTCGCGCGGTCATGACGTGTACTATTGCAACTCTAATTGCAGGTGCGCGCAATGCACCCCTGCCAAATAAGGAAAGGGGCACTTAAGTGACTTTTCAGAATACCAAAATGCTAATTGAGCGCTAATTGACTGCTGATTGAGCTTTCAGAATACTGCACCAGGTCATTATGCAAATTAAAGATGATGTCAAACACTATTATTTGGTGTTTTATTATATGAAATATGAAATCTTTCAATTTCTCAAGACTTGATGATAACAAGGATTTTCAAAAAATATTATTTTAAGTTTTACACTAAAAGCTAAACCTCCAATATAAGCACAAAATTTGAGGTTTTTTTACCTTGTTGCTAATGAAATAAAGCAAATTCTGTCATTGATATCCTGTATGTCAAAGCTAAAGATTCAATCAACATAAAAAGGCAGAAAACTATTAGCTTAGGCCTCTAACAAATTAAGGGCAGAGGCAAACAACCACGAACACATAAAACCAAACCTCAGCTTCTATATATGGTAAGTGCCTTATAAGAAGTTATTTCTTCATCAAATACAATCTACAGTTAAGAAGCCCATATTACCTATCCGCTTTGATCCCATCAGCAAAATCGGTAAAACAATCAGATGTTATCAAACTAGAAGGCTTTTTAATCATGAAGTTTCTCACACTCTGTTGAACTACTGAAGTTCAACAAGAAGAAACTAATACATTTCATGCATATTTAAGTTACAGATAATAGTAGGTAGTCTAGCAGCCTCATCATGCGGTTATTTCACACTGACCTACCTATCGCAAAAATAACTGAAAATTCATTTCTCACATTCACACCTGCTCAAAAAAGATAAAGCTTATGAGGATGTGTACATTCTCTTTGCCTCATATCAGAGGTTCTTGTAAATTTCCTTTCACTTAGAAAATATTCAAATATCCTGTTTTCAATCAGAAAATATCAAAATGTCCTTGGAAATATCCCTGCAAAAGTTTTTTTGTTATTTTGAAGTGTATCTACTATTTTTTAAGCAATTTGTATCGGGGGATAGTAAGTAGCTATCTGACTCGAAATTACCGAGTATTTTGTGTGACTGGGTGAGTATGAACGCACCTATATTGGTGTACTCATAATTCAAATACATCACCTTGTTCTTAATTTCACAAGATGCCTTTGACAAAGGTTCCACTAGAAGAACTCAACATCAAATGGAACACGACCTGTACAGGAATCCAAGAAACTTACCAAGTCATAAATGGTAGTTTTTTTTCAAAAAAATTGAAGTCATGTATAAAAACTGACACTAAAGCGACTATAGTAAACTGTCAAGCAATGGATTTCATTTGCTCATATTCTCTGTCATATTTTCAGATAAATAATATTCAGGGTGAGAGCAATGAATTACCTTTGACCTGTATGATAAACCATGTGACATTCAGAAGGGTTATCACACTCACTGTTTATAAACACCAGTTAGTTATACTAGAATATGTCTCAAATTCACAAGATCTGAAATGTTTCTTGGTGGTTCACTTTTTATTACCCCAGTTAGCAGAATTGACAATTACAACACTTTATTCTTAAAACAATACACAATAACTTTGTGTATTAGGATTAGGAGTAAGAAATATTTTAATTTAATATAAATCAAAAGATCATATCCAACAATAATGTCAAAATAATAGTTCATTACTTTACAACACATAATTCCACAGTTCACAAACATGCAATCTAGTAGTCTCATGAATGAAAATGAAGAATTTAATATTGCATCCCAACCTTTCAACAAGTACGGACTGCGCAACTATGTAGCTGAACAAAATTTTCAAAGAGCTCAAAGAAGCAAATCAACTAGTTTCATACAAATAGGTGAATGTTCATCTATCAACAATCCCCTTTTCATTCAATCATGTTGATTGTTGAGTAAGATAATCAATACTCGAATTTATCAAAATATGTATTATTTAGGTCAAAGAAGTAGTGCACGAAAAGGCCTTGGAATAAAACAAACATGACATGAAAACTACATTCAATCCTTATCAAACACTCCAAAGAACATGATCATGTTGGATTACATTGGACTGTAAACACATAAGCACCTCCCACATCATTTCATTTCCAAATATTGACGGTCTGATTAACCAATTTTTTGACTGATTACTCAGGATTTGAGCCTCCCTACCTCCCTGATCCCTAAATTTGATTTTCTTTCACACCAGACTGAAATGGCAAAGAAGATTTGGGAGGATTTTATTTTCATTTTTAATGCTCTGAAATAACAAAATGTTACATTCTACATCTAGCCTATTTATTTTGTAAATATTTAAGGATAAATGAGAATTTATTTGACCTCAATAGGGGAAAGGAAAATATGTCATAAAATTGATGCTTTGCTGGAGTCTAGGAATGGCATGATTGTCCCTATTTATTATTAAGAAAGGAACCGCCGCCATGCAGACAAAAGTATTCAGATCTTAGGTGCGAACAACCTTACCACACCGTCCAAAAGGTTTACACAAATTGGAGCAATTCACAGAAATAAAGTTAACTTTTGCTTCAAAAGAAGAAAAAAAACTAAAAAGTATAAAGTGCATTTCAAAAGACCATTTCAATCTAGTTCTTTATCCATCAGTAAAGCATGAAGGAAACTCCAAAGTAGGCAGTGCTGCAGCAGCCCGAGTTTGCTCAAACTCAAGATTTTAGCCCGATCGGCCCTCTTCGGGATTAATCTTAAGATTCAAGAAACCCCGTCTGCACCATCGCAGAAGAGCGATTCCTGCCCGAGCAAGGCATCAATGCATTATTATGGTCTGACGTCAAAAATTAATAATCCCGACTGAGTCTGCCCCTGCAAATTAGCGGGATAATTCATAAAATAGCGCACTATTTTACAAATAATCCCAAGTTGACTTGGGATTGCAATCTCGAGATTAATCCTGTGAACTAGCGTGATGATTGCATCACCATTACAAATAATCTCGAGATTGTTCAGATCGAGATAATTAGTCAGATCAGAAATGGCACACCAATTGAAAACTCAGGCTGGTGCAGACGGCCTTAGTGAATAAAATACCCCCACCCTCAACGACCTTTCTTGATCCTTTTCATTTCCTTTATCTTCATTTCCTCTCATGCTTTATCTACCCCTTTCTCTCTCTTTCAACTTTTATTTCCTATTGTTTTATTCATCTTCTCTTTCTCTTTAACATCTCTCTCTCCAGTGTATCCTTCTGCATACCTTCTTTCTACCTCTCAATCTCTCTCCCTCTCTCTTCTTTTAGTTTTTTTCACCTCTTTCTCTCACTAATACCGTGTTTACACTTAATCGGCATTTGCATCGGCTCGCGGTTCTGAACCACAAGCCGATGCAGCATCGGCTTTTTCATAGTGTGTAAACGCGATTAACTTGAATCGGCTCGCGACTCAGAACCGGCAATTTGCACCACCAAAGTAGTGGGTTCTGAACCGCGAGCCGATGCAGAATCGGCTTTTTTACTACGTGTAAACAGAAAGCCGATTCTGCATCGGCAATTGGTGCGCATTTCATTTACTTTACCATTGTGACGTAATTGTAAGCGCACGGATCCAGCGTTGTCTTTATTATGACTTATATTGTTGGTGTGCATATCATTTCAGGTTTTTGCATCGGCTTGCGGTTCTGAACCGCGAGCTGTAACAACGTGTAAATGCAGTGCAAGATAAACCAAAAGCCGATTCTGCATTGGTTCTGAACCAAAAGCCGATCAAGTGTAAACACGGTATATTCTCCCTTTCTCCTCTATCTCTTCTATTGCCCTCATGCAATATTTATCTCTCTACATCACCATCTCTTCCAATCTCATGTCCCTATTCCCATCTATGCACCTGCACTTTGGTCATTCTCTTTTTTGACACTTGTTGGGCAAACACGACCCTGGCCTTCAACTTGACCTTGTCACATATTTTGTAAAGTTATGTCAACTGGAAACTGTTTCATCCAAATCTGAAGTTCTAGGCCAATCCAAGATGCTGGACTTGGCTTTTTTATTTTTGGAACTGTGGACCACAATACCCTTGTCTTTGAGATGTATGGTCCTAGTTACATGTACGAGCCATAGCAAAGAACTGTGAACTGGGGAACAGTAATGTCAAAAAATAAGTATTAGGGATCTATTTAGGAAAACATCACTGGTACAAAGTAGAAAATTAAAACAAAAACTTTTAGAAAAAAAAATGAATATGGTAGAATACAATGAAAATGGGAGCACATTTCACAATGAGTCCCATCCAAGTATTAAATTAAAACACAATATTGTGTTCTGAGAAATGTTTTAAACTTCTTTCCTTATTTGGGGCTCATAAAGAGGATTACAGCTATAGGATTTCTATTTTCTTGTATAAAAATAGATTTGTCTGAATGCAGGGACCAAACACCCACTTGCAGACTTAGCGTCTCCAACACAATCACGATTTTAGAATAATAAGAAAGATAAAGCTATTGAGTAAGATTGCATGGCAGGTTAAATAGAGGCCAATCAGCTCTCCTCACAATCATTCTTAACTATTTACAATGTAATTAACAAGAAGATAAAAAAGCTTCAATTCTAGATTATTATTGTAAGTTTATCATGAATGACTGATAATGATGCATAGATCTTAAACTGAACAAAGGTTTGTGAATAACACCAGGAATTTATAAAAAATAAAATAAATTAAACTCAGCAACTACTGTAATTTCATGAATCATAAGTGAAATGGTCAATATTTCAAATATTGCTGAGCATTTATTTTTTATTCCATCAGAACATGGTGTATTTTGTTTTTCACTTGCCTTCAAATAGTTATCTTTGAATCAATTATATCAAATTGATTTTTTCTCATTCTAATAATTCAAAGAAATAAATAAATCATAATAATCATACAATAATAATAATAATTGTAATCAATAATGATGAATTTCATTATTTGAATTGAAGAAAAAATATGAAAATAAGAGACAATGCTTTGGTGGACAACTTTGTACAATCCCTGAATTGGAACGGCGATCATTTTTCTGATCATTTCTCTGTGCGCAGACTTTGAAACTGTTTTTTAAATAGCACAAACAGAAATGTCTAGCTATACTGGTAGAACTGTCAGTCACAAGATAAATAGGGTATGTAATCACTGTAATGTGTTCTGGAGTTGCAATGCAGGTAGGTCTTCTAATGTCAGACATGTTTAAGACGATGTAATAACTACGAGGACATGCTGATGAAGCTATATTCTCTCACGTTCTCATCTCTTGCACAATCTCAATTTTTAGCTCCCTCCTCCACACCCCCCCTTCTGATTTTATTTAAGCCATTCCCTGTCTTCCTTTCCTTTGAGCTAACTTTTCTCTTTTTATCTACCCTTAATTCTAATAACCATCTCCTTCTCTCTCATCCATTCTTCCAATCATCTAGGCGTTCAAAATAAATCAAGGCGGACTGTATAGTTAGAGAGTAGAGACCAATCTCAAAGGGTTCAAATGCTTAAAACAAATGTTTAGGATTAAAATTAAATTTGGAATTCGATTGTTCCCTAACTACAGTCCACCTGGATTTATGTTAAATACCCTGCATCATGTATTGGGGGGGGCACTCAAATTTTATTTTGATGGGGTGTGCCTCACGAAACCCTAAAATGGGGGTTTAAGCAACTGACCACACCCGGTGGTGTAAAAAAAACAGGGGCTACGAAAAGGGCGCACACTATTTTGTGGGTGCTAGCAGAGCATTGAGCTGGTAGCAGCCCCCCCCCCCCATCCACCCCTTTCCACTGAGCCCACCAGTATGCTTGCCTTGGGTAATGTTGTGCTAGGTTTAGCATGAAATGTTGTGTCTGAGAAACATTCATGTCTGTCCTTCAAGGAAACATGATTGGATCAGCCAACTGTACTGCAGGTGTATGACTGCTCGGTCAACAATTCTGGCAGACACACCCGCCCCTGAATAGTAACTACTTTCACACTCATTTTCTGGACCAGTCCATACCTTAAAGAGAAATTCCAGTAGTTGCAGTTAACACTGATTTCATGAGAAAGTCTGTAAAACAAGGCTTAATTGCCAGTTTATCATCGAAGATCTAGATCTGGTACAGTTACATTAACTGGACTTTGTGAAATCTTGAAATCTACGCTGAAAAATGTTCACACCGAAAATCCCCAACACAGATAAGCGCACGTGGGACAGTGTATTATTATTGCTTAGGGCGTCGGGCCCGACGCCCTCCCCGAATCTCGTGCTTATTTGCTGATTTCTCAACAATTACACAATTTCTTCCAGAATCCTTTGGCACATGCGTTTTATTTATACAAACAGACACTTTAGTGGTCATTTCATTGGATTCTGTACGAACTCATTTTGATATCGTTACCAAAACTAGCATTTACCTTTAACAATGAGAACATTTCCAAATTACTGACTTTGAATGTACAGAATGTTTCTCTGAACTGGTTGATGCCTTGTAAAGATCACTTTGCCTCCCCTCACAGACTGGTTCAATGTGTAGGCCTACTGTGAACAGAAACTGAGCTTGCAAGAATCTGTCCCAAGAAGAAATCTAATTCACTAGCCACCCATTCACAAGGTAAAATATTGTAATTTGAAGTTACATTTATATATGGATTTAATATCACTATTAATTCCCTTCTATAAAAAATGTTAAGAAAAGTGGTCCCCATACACCCAAAGCACAAAAGGTGTAGATGGTTGGTCGTTGTCTGATTTCAAATTCCAGAAAAATCTATTTTATAAATGCAATTATCGAGTTGGGGGCATCACACACTGTAAATCTCATCAGATTCATCTGATTGTTTCAATTACTTTGTTTGGAATATTGCAATAGCAGGCAAATCTTGTGAAATGCATTTTGTCAAGATACAGCCAAGACAGGTCAACATACGATAAATGAAACACTCTACCAAGATCAAAAATTTTGAGCCAGCATGGGGTCCTTGATGTGATTATATTCCTCTTGTAGTAGGATTACAATACCACAATGTTACAAACCAAGTCATGTTTCAGATTGTTACCATTTTGAACTGAATGAAGAACACTTCGAGCCAAATCCTTTCTACAAACACAAGTTGAAATGTGAATGCTACTTTGTGGGTAGATCTGAGGGCATAACACCTAGAATATAAAAGTGGAAGAAAGAACGTGATCTGAAATAGAGAAAACCCTTGTTCAAACTTTCTTAGGATTTCCTAAAGTTGGTTTCCATAATGAATAAACCATTGTATTTCATGTCTTTGGGAGACATTTTGCTTTGAAAAAGGTGCAATTTACAAGTAAATGACTTGTATGACAATTGGGTTCTGTCAGAGAGTGCATTTTTCACAATTGGATAATCATTTCCTAAATCATCCTCTAGATACCTTTCCACAGAATAAACAGATATTCAAAGAAAATAATGTCAATAAATTTCATTCTACCTCCTATTTCACAAAAAAAATCTCAAAACAGTGATTGGGAAATGTTTTGTAGCTCAATATAAAGGACAAATTTGGGTTTTTCTTTGGGTTGGTTTTTGACAAAGCTGTAAATCTATCTATTGTAATTGTGTGATCAATTTATGGCTTCAATTCATGCTGAATGGGATCATTAGAGAGAAATCAATCTCTATTTAGTCTGCATGACAGACTAACAATGAAAACAAACAGAGGAAGATGTAAAAAGAAGTCAAAGCAATTTCATCCATCATTCTATTGGCCCCCAACCGCAACAAGTGGAAGGGTCCCCAGAGTGGTAAATCATGATGTGAATGGTAGGGTTCAATTGGAAATATAAACACTCTAAATATCTGTACAATACTGGAGTGAAATAGTAAACAAATTGGTAACAATGATGTATTTGAATCAAACCATAGATGTAACCACCAACCCAACACCTCACTGACACTAGTCTGAACAAAAAAATGACATTTCTGTCTCTCAATGGGGTGAATAGCCCCTAAAATAAAAAATAGTTTGTATTATTGTTGAGTGGTGCAATTTGAACAAAGTATTACATAGCTAAAATGCAGATAGTCAAATAGTTAGGGCAATAGTATATCCTATTGTCATTCTTGGTAGCACTTCAGTGCTGCAGTGTGATATATAAATACTACTATAGCCCACTGTGAGGTGCACACAACCGGAATGTGAGAAGGAAAGTAGAGGATTTGTGAAATATGACATGTAAAGATCGCAAGTTGTTTTGTCAATGAAGTGTCACAGAGCAATTGATGGATTTAAAATCAACAGTGTATTGTGAAATAAATGCAGATGTGGTGCCAATTTGCATTCATGTTTTGCTGTGGATTATTTGTGAAAGTACCCTGGCTCTCCAGCGTTCCTTCTCTTGAAAACATAGACATGCTGTGCTGTTGTTAAAAGCCTGGGGGAGTTTTCTCATTTTTTCATTACAAAGTGCTGGCAAATATTTTTACAAAGAGGTGATTAATAAATTAATTTGAAATTCATCAAATATCAGGAAAATTAGTCCCGCTTGTAGTAGCCAATTTTTAAAGATAAACGCTCATCCTACATACACCCCACCTCTCCCCCGAAATTTTCAAACTCCACTTCTACTAGCACAAAATTTCCACCATAAAGGAAACTGATCCTTCAATTGCATTTTAAATACAAGAAACATCCATGGTCATCTCACTTGCATGTTTTCCTAACCATTTCCTCTTTATTTTGTTGCAATCAGGAAAAAAAATATGAAGAGGCCAGCAGCTTTGTAAGTATTCAGTATCATACACAGTAAAAACACTGTTTAAAATTTTTATACAACACTGTTTACTATATGAACCTTACAGTAATTGTTTAAACAGTTTAAGCAAGTGTTCAAAATCTTAACAACAAAGTTTAATTTTCAATATCTAATCTTCAAAATATTAAACATGATTGTTTAAACTGTTAAACAACTACTGTAAGGTTCATATAGTAAACAGCGTTGTATAAAATCTTAAACAGCGTTTTTACTGTGTACAAGCATAGCAATTACAAATCATTAAGAAACTTATAAAATAATCACGATACTAAAAAAAAAATCGCTGTCAAAAGCAGCAAGGGCAAACAGAATTCCAAATGCTATTGAATCCTTAATTGTCAACCAATGCAGACACATGAAGCCAAACATTATATCTTTCAAATATTGTGGCTTTCTATTTTCCCTACGTAAATATTGCTATGTCAACGTCTGTGTGGGATTTGTAAGAATACTCTCTTTTTATTAATGACAGGGACTTCAATGGAAGTCAAAGTCCAAAATGTTTTGTCAATTTGCTTTCAATTTGTTTTGTCAAGCTGTAGTAATAAAATACATGAGTATTGTTACCAATCACCATTTGTTCATATCCAGAATGTACTTCTGATAATTCAGGATCTATTCATTGGTACTAATATGTAAGCAAACAAGATGAAAATCAAAACAAACATAATAATGTGATCATCATTACACTGGTGCGAATCAATTCATGTTTGAAATGTGACATCCTCGCAAGCTATGCTTTTCTTGGGTTCTTCCGATTTCTATTCATGAATTTTGTATGTATTTATTTTGATTGAGTTTTTTAATGGAAAATAAATGAACTGAAATGATCAAAATGTGGTGTGCTTTATTGAGTGATAAGAGGCTGATAATACTTTTAAATGGTAGATGTATTAAACATCATGTTACTTTCTGATGGCATATGAAGCGAAACTAACAGAAGATAAACATTTCTATGCCTATATATGTTATGGGCAAACAACATGAGATCATAATAATTTTCTCAATGTTTTCACAAATGAAGAATTTAACTATGACATTAAGGTCATTTTTTACTTCCATTTTCATGATGATCATAATCTTCAAATCAAACTGCATCATCCCATTCCTTCATCCTAAATGACAACATCTAAAGTTCTTTACATTCTTGTTTTATATTCAAATTCATGAATCACACTTTACACCACTTTACTGTACATGGATACTTTGTAACATAGATCCATAGCTATACCATGGACCTACTGCAGTATGTCCTTTGCTATACCATATTTCTACCTCAATGCCTATATACCTAGCGTTGAATATTTACCATATATTGAGACTTGTCAGGGAAAAAGTTTGAAGTTTGAGATCATTTCAATAATGCACTACCATTTCTCGGGTAATATTTCCTCAGCCCTTGTGACCAAGTGAGACCTTGGATTCCACTGAAATACAATATACTAGTAAGGCTGAAATGACAGATCAGTATTAATATCTCCAACAAAAATTAATGTACTACCCCAATATGTGAACAAAAGCATGTGGGTTTCCACTCCAAATATCAGTTGGGAATTGGGCAAGGACATGCAGTATTTTGTTCCATTAGCTTGGTGTGCCATCTGATTGTGATCAACAAAAAAGGTTTAACACCACCCTCAAAATAGTACCCACTTAATCTCCTTCAAAATAAATACCCCTCCTAAGAATTAATACAAACAGAATCGCATCCATACCATGGGACAGCTACAAGACACCTGTAATTTCAAAATGACAGGCACAATGGGACACACAGAGAAATATTAATTTTACCTCGTTTGGATGATGTAGCTGTTGTCTTTTCCTCTTTGGCCTCCTAAGTTTCCTGGCAGCATCACCAACATCCACAAGTGAATAGATCACCATTGCAACAAGGATTAATTTCATGAACATCTGCATCTTTTCTGATTCTCCTTCGCTTCAATGACAAATACGAGGGTGATGATGGTTTTCCACAAAAATAATGTTGAACTCTATCTAGGTCTAAAGACTACCAAAGTTTGCTTTGATTTCTGAAGTTTAGTGTATTAGATGGCTTATAAAACCTGTAAAAATATTTCAATTTCAAATAAATTCTTTTGAAAAGGCCCTGATACAGGCTCCATAAGACACCTGTTCCAGTGTAGGCTTCAGAAACACTAAGAATTTATACTGTGTCAAACTTTGACTCCTACACGTTTAATATTTATTTCCAATTCAGGAGCTCCTCATGCAAGCAACAGTAGATGTGTGAAATCAATGCGAATCAGTCACAATTAATGACAAAGAGTTCGATGCTTGATTGCGAGACCACTGGGTCTGGAAAGATGCAGTCCTTTGATCTTGGAGACCATCAATTCTGAAGTCCACCATGAAGGATGTTATGCAACCTGGTGGACCTCTAATACCAGTGGAAATCCTCCATAAAAATAACAAATGCAGATATCACTGCCCAGTAGCACAAATCCAACTTTACTATCGCATAGGAATGCGATTACAGAGAGCAAAACACACAACAATTATTTGATCGGTTGAGTTTTATTCATCTCATTTGCAGATAAACGCATTTTATCTGGCAAGTTGATTTTAATTCCAGAATGAGTGGAGTGTTGCTGGCAGAATACAGCTTATATGAGGTATCAAACATGTGACTTGCTATTTTCCACTGCAACTATGCTATGCTTATCACACAACATCAGAATCTTGCTCAGTGGTGAAGTGATAACACAGCTCTGCATGCTGTAGACACTAACAGTTGGGTGCCTAGGCTTTTTTACTCCCTGAGTGACAACATGGAGTGGGAGGAGCCTGTCACTCAGTCACAACTTAAGTAGCCAATCAGGAAGGAGGAAATGGCCATAGTGGGCAGAACTTCTGGGCTAGTTGCTTTGGTGATTTACTTCAGGCAAATTAAAGGGGTTGGTGGAAAAGCAGTGATAGTTTTTTGTTTAATCATACAAATATCTTTGTTGACTGGGGAAAAACTATAGGTTGGTTGACTTCAATAACAAATTTCAAGAATAAACACTTTCAAGTTATCAGATCTCTTCTTTGCTGTGCTTTTTATCAAAGAATGAAATAAATTCAATATCTTTTCACACTTCTTAAAGGCACATATATCAATCAATTATTTGAAATGAGTTTCTTATGTTTCAGTTTAATTCCTTAAAAGCACTTTTGTCACAAATATATCAATTTAGATAAACTTTGATAAATAATATCATTTCAAATAAAATTGAATAAAGTTTCAACTGAGTACATTGTGTTTTATTATCAACCTATCTATATATACATGACAAATATGGAAAAAGAAAAAATATTTTCTTGCTTAATTAGTTATAAGAGAACATAAATAAGAACATGTTTTCTTGCAAGTTTTTCACTTGGTACAAACAAGTTAAGTTTAAATCATTTAGTTCACTGATGTTCCACAACAAATCCACTAATTCATCTTGGGAATAAATAAACGAGACTTCCTACTTAGTGAAATTAAGGAACTTTGTAAATATACTTTACAAAAATTGTATTGGCAACCTTCTGCATAGCCAAGAAAATACAAAGTAAATCAAATTTATCCTTTTGAGAGGCAGAATGGTAAATATCTTTTTTTTTTCTGGGGGGGGGGATATATGAGTTCAGTCGAGTTTGGCTCAAAGCGGACATATTCAGACTTATTAATTGAATGTTTTAGGTCTAGAATTTAAAGACACACTTCCTGTACCTCAGGTTATAGTAATTAAATCATAATACCAATACAATGTGGGACCAAAAGCTTTCAAATAAACAGTTTAAAAAAGGAAGTCATGAATGACAAAGAGTATAACATAGTAATGATTTTGAATGTACATCATTAGAATTGAAAATGAATACTTTGCAAAGAAATATTAATTCAGTGTAGAGAACAATGGTGAACAGTGTAGATGTGAAAGATTGAAAGATGTAGTCAGGAAGAGAAAATGCCAAGCTATCTAATTCAGCTTTAACATTTATTGTGTTTTATATTATACTGTGTGTAACACACCAAACATAATTATGATACAGAACTGTGACTTTAATGATTAAGAATCAAAACCATCCGTATTAATGTAATATTATTATTTTTAACAAAATATAAAATACTTCTTTGCTCTTTTTTAATTTCCAGGGGGATACAATGTGAATGGAAGAAAGTACATTATCATAATGAGTTATGAGGCTGTATTGTATAATTCGGAACAAATAACTTCACTTTATAATTCCACATGGAAAATAACTCCCAGCTGGTGTTTATTATTCACTTATATCAATATTTAGGTCAAGTCCACACCAGAAAATATTTATTTGAATAAATAAAGAAAAATCAAACTAGCATAACACTACAAATTTCATAAAAATCGGATGTATAAAAAGAAAGTTATGACACTTTAAAGTTTCACCTATTTTTCACAAAACAGTGATATCCACAACTCATTGACATGCAAATGAGTCCGTCGATGATGTGCATCACTATTTCTTTTGTTTTTTGTTTGAATTATACAATATTTCATTTTTTTCAAATTTGACAATAAGGACCAACTTGACTGAATCATATAGTATTAAACAATGCTAATTCCACGTGTTCAGGGAGGAATAAATCATCATTTCACTTGACAATGAGGAGAAAATTAGAATATTTCATATTTTTTATAATAAAATACAAAAGAAATAGTGAGTGGATGATGTCATCAGTCTCCTCGTTTGCATACCGAACAAGGATGTGCAAATAACTGTTGTGAAATTAAGCGAAACTTTAAAATGTCATAATTTTTTTATTTTACATCCGATTTTGATGAAATTTTCAGTGTTATGCTTGTTAGATTTTTCTCTTTATATTCAAATCAACTTTCTGTTGGAGTGGACTTGTCCTTTAACTGCATAAAAATATCATGAAATTCTCAATATAATTGAGAATGTTGGGATTACCAGCATGAGCATTGGACAAAATACACAATAAATTCATGAAAAAACCTGCCTTGTTGATGCAGCAAACACAGGAACATTAAAGCAATCCTCTGTGAAGTAAAGAAACACATTCTATTTGCACTTGAACATCAGCAGAACATTACAGCAAGCTGTCTTAACAGAAAAATGATGCTGGATGGGGGTGTAGGATCAAGGAAAACATTCAAAGATGTGGGCCGACCATGCGTCACCTTATGACTGAAAGAAGCTACACTTTTGATTGATCAATGCAATGTCATACAATGTTTGCAGCAAAGCCGATGACTTCAAGCAGTATACGAAGCTATAAATGGATTAATTTCTGACTGGAAGGAAAGATTACTCCATAAACATGTTCATGTATGTAGTCATCATTGAATTGTTCATCAATGATATGAACCTGGTGAGACTCTGAGATGGAACAAAAAAAAAGACACCAGTAGCAAGCAGCAAAAGAACTCCCTTTCCAACATCTGACTCTACATGTAGCTATCTCTTTAGTTCATCGTATTAAAACTTCCAAGGATGTTTTCTTCTTTCATCTTTATTCCTTTGCATCTCCTAAAATTAGAGCCCTGGGGCCTGTTGCATATTTGTTTTTACCTGAGAAAACTCGGGTAAAAAGTGAAAACCAAGGTTAGTCTGATTTCTGCCATTGACTTTAACACAGGGCAAAAACTCAGGTAAAAAGTTTTATGCAACGGGCCCCTGGAGTGAGCACCCCACCCCCCAATGCACCCTCTAGATACAGTTCGACGAGATATCAAACTTTGAATTGGGAACAAAGGCAAAGAATGTGATTTATCAATGCAGGTAGAACATAGATTTATATTTTCAGAGGCAACCAAGATATTTGTATTGAAACCGGGGCCCTATTTACATGAAAAGGAAAGGATGTGACCAAGAGCACAATCAGCTTTAACTCATCGGTAGATGCATTGCTATACTCATGATTGGTATCAATTAGGCCCAATATCAATGATAAGAATTAATTTTATATATCAATTATATTTTATGATATAAGACACAGAAGTCCTATTCCTGTAGCCCATTTCACAAAGGACTAACTATTATAGTAACTTTGCCATTACAGTAACTACCATGGTAACAGGGTTACCATGGTAACCATATTCTTTATGATGCAGACCCCAGGATCAAAATCCTGATATCATTATCATTACATGTAGATACTATACAAATTTCAAAATATCATTTCAATCACAAGGTCAATCTAAACCATAGATTTTAATTGTTGGAAATAGAAACAGAGAAACATTATATCAATATGGAATTATGAATTATGAAAGGGCATGCTCATAGCAGATGGGATTGATGGGAAGGAGAGAAAGAAAGATTCCTTTCATTAAAAGTAAAAATGAAATGTAAATCAATTTCATTCTCTAAAGGGGAATGAAACCTTTGGAACAAGTAGGCTTGTGTCGAAACAGAAAAATCAAAGAATACGAACAAACAAAGTTTGAGAAAAATTTGACAAATGATGAGAAAGTTATGAGCACTTGAATATTGCGATCACTAATGGAGATCCTCACACTGGCAATGCAACAAGGATGTGTGATGTCACATGTGAACAACTTTCCCTTCGATGGACTATATAATATCCTCAAAATGTCTCTTTTTGCTTTTTCTTATGGTGCACAACTCTTCATCCATGATGTATTCTTTAAAAATCTGTATTACATGCCCTCCTATAGAAAGAACACATGATCTACTGATATATGTGATAAAAGAGGCAAGATAAGCGAAATGTATACTAAAGTAATGGGGAGAGTTGTTTACAAGTGACATCACACATCTTTGTCACATTGCCAATTTGAGGATCTCCATAGCATTAGTGATTGCAGTATTAAAATGCTCATAACTTTCTCATTATTTTTCTCAAACTTTCGTTGATCTGTTTCTTTGATTTTTCTGTTTCCACACAAGCTATCTTGTTCCAAAGGTTTCATTCTCCTTTAAAATTTAATACAATATTACTCAAGAGAATATTACTCAAGAGAGTATGAACACTGCAAAGTTGTATGCATTAAGACATGCAAAAACGTAAAAGAAAACTGAATTATTTTTATCCTACTCCTTGTGGTTTTCCAAGACGTTGCAGTAATTTTAAAGCTATGGATAATTAGGAAAATCAGGATTATACCAACTCCAATGTATGTTTGTATTTTCAAATCATAGAACTGAATGAGCACACCACACGAAGAAAAGATGTAATCTTAATGAAAACACAGTTAATCTTCCCCAGCAGTCATATGTTGAAGGTAAACTTAGAGCATTGAAAAATGATCCCATTTTATTTTGAAAAAGAAAACCCACATCCATTTACTCAAAAGTGGTGAATAAGCGAGGCTCAGTAACAATGAAAACTGTGGAAAAATAGACCTTTGGCTACAATTCAATCCTGAAATTCACAATATTCCATTTTCATTGTGATTAAACGGTATAAAGGTAAGAACTAGAGCCTGGAAGAAAATTTGTTACTAGCACAGATTACTGACATGAATACCCTCTTTGAGAACGTTCATAAGTTTGAAGAATCCAGAGTATTGGATAAAAATGTCTGTTTACTATACAGTTTACACCCTTCACTTCAACGAATTGATTTTCATTAAAAGTAATTCTCTCTGCATGCCTCAAAATGATAAGACAGGCCCCAAGGAAGTATTAACCTAAACTTAACCGTTCGTTCGTCTAGACCGTGTGTAAATTTGCAGCAATATTTTGTCCAAATATTGGGTAGAATGGGGGTAAGAGTCACCCCTCCCCTCATCATATTGCAACCTTTTCCTAGTTGCACTTTATACTCATACCCCTTTCATAAACCCAATTATGCCGCTACTAGCAGCATAATTTGGTCATAGAATCGGAGGACCAGAGTTATCCGCATTATTTTGATGCTGCCATTATCTGCATGATAGCGGCATCGGGACCAGATTTTGACATTATGAACGCATTTACAAAGTAATGCGAACAATTGCCATGGTGCGGTCACAAGGTCACCCTTTTCCAACGCAACCCTATCGGAGGGGGCGTGTGCAGTTGGCATGACGATTATCCGCCTCTTTCAGAACGGGCGGTCGAAAAATAGTGCGGATTATTATCGGAGTGTGTGAACGCAATTCGTATTGAATTATCTGCATTACTCTTAGGCGGCTAATTGGATGATGGGTTTATGAAAGGGGTATCAGATTGTTGGTATGACCTGGATAAATAGAGAGAGAGAGGCAGGTGGTAATCTTTTAAGAGGTAGGATCAAGATTCCTCCTTCTTGTTGCGCTCTCAAAGGTGTAAAATGGCGTATCTAGCAAAAACATGACCAGTGGCAGGCTTAAACCCTGTACCCCTTTCAACTTCAGATTCTGATTGACTTTTTTAGATTTTTATTAAATGAAACACCCTAGGATTTTTTCTCTCTTTTTATTTTGTTATTTCATAAAGCGGTGCCCCACGTAGAATGCCACCCCCACCACCACCTCCAGATACACCAATTATTTCACATGAGGTTGACTGACTTCAACATGCTCATTCTATTTCTTCTCTCATGGCCAATTTTTGCTAAATATTTTAGCTGGCTTCACAATTTCTCATCGACTGATCACTACAACTTTTAAGGGTTGTCTGCTTCAAGTTTTGTAGGTAGTTAGCCATGAGCATAATATTAGGCTAAGTATACTTGCATTGTAATTAGCTCTCAAGCCAGGTCATTCAAGAGGGATAGTTTGGGTGGTCCTTAAAGACTTGTCAATACAAGTTCATTGATAATATGCAGCTTAACATGTTAAGAGTAAAAGAGAACTAGATTATCTGGATAAAACCATGACTAGCCAAGAAAGAAATGAACGCACTTCACAACATCATAAATTTGTTCATCATCTGATTTAGTGCCCAAGTTTTTTGAAAAAATAAAAACCCCATCTCTTTTCAGGTTGTGGGAGAGGTAGCACACCTTATCCCACATTGGATTAAAATTCCAATTGAGTGAGATAACCCCACTCAAATGACTCAACACGCTGTGTCAAAATTAAGATGAAATAAATGGCCTATGAAAGAAGTTGAGGACAAAATATATAAGTCCTGACTCCATGGAAAAGTTTTAATCCCTTTCCTACCATCCTAATCCCATTTCTTTTTTACACTCAGACTACTGATCCATTATCTCTATTCATGCCGATGACAGTTAGGATAATGCTAGTTACTCTTAAAGTGATTTTAATGCCCCAAATGCAGAATTAGTAAACAACAATACAATAGTTTTGGCCAGTCTCACTCCTATCCCCCCCTCCCCATGAAAAAAAAACTGGATGCTTAGTCCCATCCTATGGGATCTAAAAATCATTTTAAGAGAGACATTTTAGGAGGACCTCAACAGGAGATAATATGTCATATGGGTGTACTTTCTGGGCTTCATCCAAGGTAATGTTGCTTTTATCACATTATCAGACCAGACACATCATCAGGCTCATATACATGTTATTATCTATCTGTCATTCAGGATACAAACAGGATCCATGGACAATATAAATTCAGAAAATTTCCAAAAGTAGACTATTTCCGATACCAGACAAATGTTAATTTACCTGTTATCTACCACCTTCGTCTGAGGAAATCAATGGGCATAATACTTGAAATTTGTAAAAGCATTACAAAGTAGGGTATATGATGATAGTAATGTATCAAAGTTTTGTTTACCCAGGGCATCCACTTCGGTTAAGCCCGGCACACACTATGTGATTCGTTGCGATCCGATTTTCAGAAAAAAATTATAATTACATTTTATATGAATATTCCAACCAATCAAATCTTAGCAATCATAACTAAAAATAGTGGTAGACTTTTAAAATAAAAATTCAGTCTAGTCGAGCCTCCTGGTAGGAATAAAAGAAAATTCAATTCCAAATCGCAATGACGTAATCGTTGGCTGCTACTTGAAGCCCATTTGGACTTTACTCCAACATAAAGGCTTGCTGCAAAGTAATATTTAGATTTGTACATTATTCCTATTATCATGTCGAACTTCTTGGAACTTTCATATTTAATGCAAAATGCAATTATTAAGAAATCACATTGTATCGGATCGCACTGGGCTTTATGAAAATGCTCTTTCGGGAGCCGGGCACAAATCTCCTGTTCATGAAGCAGGTGCTCTCAACTCTGATCCAACATTCCATCGAAATCAATAACAACTTTCCTAATTTTGTCAATTTATGAGCCCAGGGGGGCCAATCAAATGTATTGCTGTACACATGCGTGACCAAATTATTTCCAAACACCCCCTAAACAAGTATTCTCTGTGTGCGAAAATATAACCCCCTAAACAAGTTTTTTTGCGGGCTTTATTTACACATTTTGGCCCCTAAACGAGTTGTCGCCAGAATATGAACCCGGGGGAAAAAGCTTGGGGAAAAAACATACCCTAAACACGTTTGGCTAGTCTTACAAATAACAAAGTTATTGAATTTTTAAGTTTAGCAATATTTTGATGTGAGAGCAGTCCTCATGAATATGTATTAGGTGGGCTGATGATGTCACATCTCCACTTGTTCTTTTGTATTTTATTATATGAAAATAGATTTATTCAAATTTATTCCTCCAAGAACTAGAAAAATTGGATTGACATCTTAATTAGTGCATTAGATATTTATTGCTGCAACTTATCTCATTATAAGGGAGACATAATATCATTCACACAAGTATGAAATAATGAAAAAAATATGATTTTATGTAATGATATAAGAAAACGGAAAGTGGCGATGTGACATCATCAGCCCACCTAATGAATATTTATGACCACTGTTTTCACAAAATATTGCTAAACTTTAAACTTCAATAACTTTATCATTTGTTATCCGATTTTGATGAAATTTTCAGCATTTTGCTCAGTGAATTCTACTCTATGTATTAAGAAATAAATATTTTCAGCCCGGACCATCCCTTTAATGACTGCGCACACGGCCCACATTACAAAAACTGACAAATACCCCTTCAAACTTTTTTTTTTTGGTCACGCATGTCTACAGCAATGTATTACACCCCCCCCCCCCAGTTTCTGAATAACTGTGAAGTCTGTGAATACTGTATTTTTACAAGGGCTGCTAAAATTGAACGACTACTACAAAATATAATCCTGAAGAGTTCAAATAATCATGGTAGGTCCATACTTTGTAGTTTAACAGAGTAGGTGGTAGTCTGACTTTTATCCGTAGCGACCTATCTTGGTCTTTAATAATTTGTCAGAAGTAGCAGATTTGAATACCTGCTTTGTAGTATAATTACCCAATTAAACCATCCTATATAGTTTAAATTATATGGTCCACTAACTTGCTTTTGGGTATTGAAAACCACAATGAAGTGGAGAAAACCACATATACTCCCCAATAAAATTGTGAAAAGAAGAAAGTCAATTCAAGTGATCAAGGTAATAAAGAGAAGATAGCTGGGGAAAATATCAGATGAGGATAAAATTAACAACTTTTACAATACAAGGGCTAGGCTGGTTTTAGCATGGGTAGGTGCACATCCTGGAGAGGTGGAACTAAAGTGGTAGGGGGATGCATATCTTGGGGAGGTGGAACTAAAGTTTGGAAAATCATCTGTTAAAAGCAGAAGGGGTTAACATTTTGTTTGGCTTGCCAGTGTAAGAACTCCTCTGCCTTAGCGGAGGGTACACCCAGTGAACCCTTTAGCCTATGCCCTTGTTTTAGTGGAATAGTTACAAAAAGGACACAGATGAAGTGAAATTTAAAAAAAAATGCAAGAAAGCCAATTATTTTGTGCTATATTTCAGAATTTCACCAAAATAAAACACATCTTTACAGAGAAAATAACAAAGGGCAATCCAACTGAATAAGCTTGGGTGAATTTTATTTCTTGGAGGCAAAACATAGAATATTCTAAAATAGTTTCGGTAAAATAGCTACAATAATATTTTGTTACCAAATTGGGCCTCGTGTTAATTATGCTCATGCAAATCTGTATTTGCTCTCAATGGGTTCCAATTAGGAAGCAAATTTTTCAAATATTTACAGTTCATGATAAAGCAGCTTAAGGAAAAAGATGCTTGAGCTGAATGTGCATATTTGGCAAATTATTTGCAACTGAAGGATTTCATTTTGAATAACGACATTTTAAGAGTGTCATTTTTACTCCTATTACGTATGCAGTTGTTCTTGAAATATAAATTTAATGATTAATAAGTAATGACTATACTATTCTTGAACTTTAAAAGAGTGATGTAATGAGGCAACAGGTGTCTATATAATAGGCAGACAAACTCCATAATGGTAGGGGAAGAGATTAATATACTCTAATTGTTTTTACTAATTAGTGGTGTACATGGAGCATGTAGAGATAAGAAACTCCAGCGGAGCAGAAATTAAATCATTTAAAATGAAAGCACCTTACAACCATCGGTCAGTTGTTGATAGGGGGTGTGTATTGGGGAGGTGGAGAAGGAAATTATAGAAATTTATCCCCATCAAGTGACATGTCTCATTTCATGTGAGTAGGAACTCTATTGAGAATGCACACCTACAATACAGCATAGACCTACTACTAGCTCCATGCTTACAGGGATTTGAAATAAATCCTTTTTTATTTGTGGACATGGACTAGTTAAACTCTGGATATAATTTGAATCTTAATTAATAATCTCAAATGATCTATAACTTAAATATTTAAGCTTAACCACGTGTTTGAATGGTCACTGATTAAAGCCAATCTAGGTTTATTTCAAATGCATGAAATTGAGCACAAAAGCATGCTGAAATCATGCAACAAACAATGTGTATGTGAATAAAACTTCAACAATTACAGTAAATAGTTTTTCAGCTTTCATCATTCTGTATTTTCTCTTTCTTTTTTTTTACAAAAATCATTTTATAACCAAGGTTGACTCTTCATAATAGCATTTCTCTCTTGAACACTGCTCTTATCTCAAATGATATTTATGCATTTTGAAAGGAAAAAAAACAATTGTTTGCTAATGTCAAGATCATTAAACATAAATTACTTTGCTGCAAATTCCCTGAAATCTTTTTTTTCACCATTGACTTTGTCATCATTTTCACAAACCATCCCAAGAAGGTTTTGGCAGACAGAATCAATTATTGATATAAATTTGTTGTGGGAATATTTTGTAGGCTAAAAGTATTTAAAATTCATCATATTTGTAACAATTATATTGCAATATGCAAGGTATGTTGCGAGACAGTTACAGACTGAAAATTTACAAAATAATGAGATAACCGACAGACACATTCGAAATAGTAAAAAAAAATATATTTTCAAACATTCTTAATCAGTGTTTGCCTCCTGGGAGACTTCGTGAATAGGGTGAAGATTTTATCCCCATCTTAGCTATCAGTGAATGAATTCTATTTCAATTGTTAAATGCGGACGACATGTCAACTCATATTGGGATGATATATTGATAATAATGTAATTGGTATTTCTTTATAGATCCCATTACTACTGTATGGATCACTCCTAATGAGATTATTTCATCTACCAAGCAGGCAGAAAATCATCTGAAAATAATCATAATCGGTCTTCTTAGCAACAATAGCTTATTCAATGGATGGATGAATTTCGTTGCTACCTATTCAATATAAAGTCAATATTCTATTTCTAAATCATCAGTTGTATAATAGTGTACCATCTCATGTTTATTGAAAGCCCATAGTGATATACAATAAGATGCAGTGCCTAAAAAAATTGTAAATATATCATTTACTTTTGACAAATATGAACTCCTCCACATCTCATTACCATTCCTAAATGGATGAAAAGTCACAAAATAAAAGGAATTCACCCCCCCCCCCCAAAAAAAAAGAGAGACATAAATAAAAGAATTGAAATCTCAATTCTGTTACACTTTCCTGAGCAAGACTTGTTACCATTGAACTTGGGGCAATGACACACTTCTTTCCAAGTTTATTAGCTTAAAGGGTGTACTTTTGATAATAACGCCATTTTATAACTCGACTTTTAGTCATACTTGTAGTTTAATTGATGGTGGCTGTTAGAAGTGAATGAATGAACAAGAATTTGACATGTTTTTCACTTAAAGCAAGGTCGAATGGCAAACAAGTTTTGTGCATGCTTTAATGGTATCATATATCAAAAGCTTGAAGCATTCAACAAGCACTCAACAAGAAAATGGTATGAATAAAATTGCATGCTGCTAAATATTTGAAGTTTTTCAAGAGTGAGTAAAACCCATCTACAGGTATAAAGTGTAACTTTGCTTTCATCAAAAGTTCTTTGCCTTAAACATGCACTTTACTCATAATTACACATCTGAACTTTGGTCAAATAAATAAAATACCTCATTCACCCAATTTTCTTCCCTCAATATTTCTCCTTTCACCACCCTTTAGTCCTTAATTTATTATTTATTCATTTTTCAATCCTCTTTCTCTCATGCAATGTTGGTATGTAGATGTACTACTGCATAGGTACGTTTTCGAACTTTAATGAAAAGTGTTTTGTCTTACTTCATCTCCTGTTTTACCTTCTTTACACTTGTAATATCCTCATTTAGTAACAAAAAAGAATTCAGCTCGTATCTGCAATATCATCTCTATTTCACAATCTGCATGATTACCTTTCTCTCTGTAGTTTTTGATGGTTATCTTTTAACTCGCACGGGCCTGTTATACCCCTTTCATAAACCCAATTATGCGGCTAATAGCAGCATAATTTGGTCGTAAAATCGGAGGAGGACCAGAGTTATCCGCATTATTTTGATGCTGCAATTATCCGCATAATAGCGGCATCGGGACCAGATTTTGACTTTATGAACGCATTTCCAAATAATGCGGATAATTGCCATGGTGCGGTCACAAGGTCACCCTTTTCCAACGTAACTGCATCGGAGGGGGCGTGTGCAGTTGTCATGACGATTATCCGCCTTTTTCAGGACGGGCGCTCGTAAAAATAGTGCGGATTATTTTCGGAGTTTGTGAACGCAATTTTTATTGAATTATCCGCATTACTCTTAGGCGGCTAATTGGAGGATGGGTTTATGAAAGGGGTGTTAGATTACTCTTCTTGAGTCGACAGGTACTCGTGCCAGGCCTAGATCTCGTTCTAACTTGAAGGCTATATGAAGTCTCCCAACACTCCAGGTAACTGGGTCATGTTTCGAAAAACTTGTTATGAAACTAGACCTACATGTATATGAACTCATTCCAAGTGTTTCATTACACAAAACTTGCTCTAACAGGGTTCAGATATACTACAGTGACTGAAATCAATTCTGAAATATCATTTCATTTGCTCTTAAAGTGAAATGTTTACCATTCTGACCTATGATTTTAATTTTTTCCCACAAAATTTATGCTGAAAAAGAGGCTTACCTTACACATGCCATCCACACAAATAGCTCTGTCTGAGACAATCCCACATGTAGTCCCATCAACTACTTTTTCTGCCAGCTTGACATAGAAACGGTGACCTTTAGCACGGCAATTCAACTCACATGGGGCAGATGCTTTAATAATAAATAGATAGAAAAATTGCTTTGAATAGCTTAGATTGCATTACTGATCCAATTCCTATGTGTCTTTTGAAAACTTGAAATACAACAAAAGTTTTAACAATACTAGGCTTAGTAGGCTGTAGTTATTTATTTGAAATACCGGTAAATCAATTCTGTTCAGTACAGGCCTTGGTAATTATTATTGAAACCATTTAAAAAAGTTGAGGTACATAAATCTTAATGGTAAATGGTATTTTTTTTTACTGAACTGATAAAAGTTTTTTACTGAACTGATAAAAGTTTTTTACTGAACTGATAAAAATCAAATTGTTTACCTTCCAAATGTCACCATAGTTAAATCGTTAAATCCATTATGCTGAATGCAATACTTCGATATGTGTTTTACAGAGCAGATGTGTCATGAAATCATTACATTTGACCATACAAAAGTAAAAATATAGAGAGGCAAGCTTTGAACCCTGAAGTCCATCTCCCTAAGCCTTTATCTCAGTCACACTCGCTGGTATTCCACCCCGGGTATTCCACCCCCTCCCCCTTCTTCACTCTCCTTGCCTGGCTTTGACTTCCTCATCCTTCTTTGAATTTGATCCAGTCTCGGCCTCAGATAGGAAAGTTAATCAAAACCCCGATTAATACACTTCAACTTGACCATGCAATTTAATAAATTATCAAAAATTGTTGCTTGTGAGTACTTTTTGAGACACACAAAGAAATGTCAATGGGCAAGGCCGATCAATATCATCACCGGCTTTCTCATCCCACTGCGGCAGCCCGTTCTGTGGCCGTGGGCTAAGCATCACCACACAAAGTTTTGTTTTATTTTAAGTTCAGTTTTACTTGGGTTTTTACCTGTAGCTGTTTTTTTTTTAGTCTAGTTTTGCAATATATCTTCCGTGGTGTTGTACTAGATTATAGGTAGTCTTAGTAATCATACTATATCATCTAAAGTGAACAATACAATACATACGTGCCTTAAATTTTGAGCCTATTCTTCGAGCCCAGGTTAGTCTGAAAGAGGCCTAGGACTTAACATAAGAAATTGAATGCATATTCGCCTACGACGCCGACTTCCATCGCGATATGGCATGAGAGCTCCCGGAGGGGAGCTCTGGACAGCTAGCTCCCGATCCCGGGGACGTACCGGTACAGCTAGCGAGCAGCTGATCACAATTAACATTGCGCAATAATGAAATAAGCGAACAGACGTAAGTGGCGCAGCTTTATTTTATTTTCTGGACTTCTACATCTCTGGTAGATAACGGGGACAAATACAGTAAATTGTAATAGGCCTACATAAAATACGATATGTGGGAGAAAAATACTTTGTACTGCTTCTGCTTCAAATATTAGCGTTTTAGAGATACATTTTAATTTAAAAGAAACAAGAAATAACTTCTGAATATGTCTTCATAATTATGGGGGGAGGGGGGCTTACCTTTGATGAAAGTTTCCCATTGATACATGTTTCCCATAAAAGGTTCATGGTTATATTTCTCACACTGCTCTGTTCTAAAATCAGTACTTTCTTCTGAACAAGGCTGGAAAGTAAAATAAGTCAAAAAGAGATATTCACAATGATCATTTGGAGAACATTATTAGGCCTATATATTTTGATAGAAACTGACAAGCTGATTTTTTTTTGGAGGGGAATGAGTGGAACCTGTGTATTTGAAGAATCGTTATCGAAATGCCCTTTTCTCCCAATTTTCTGGGGTCGAAATGGCTGAGAGTATACGTGGAACTAAAATTTGATATAATAATCATTTTTTTTCAATAAAAGTGCAATATTCATCACAGTCATCAACATTATCATCTTCTTCATCATCTTTTAATGAGTAAGATAAAGTTGTGCAGAAATGAAACATACCAGTATGTCCATATTCCTTGCCATTGTCAAATTTAGTAGGCCTACTGGCGTATATCCAATTTTTATTCCTTGGATTTTCTTTTGATAGCTAGCCTATTTACAAGTTTACAGGAAGGCCTAATATACTTTATTCAAAAGATACACAGCAAAATCTGCGGTGTTAACCGGTGTACATAGAGGACCACACCAGTTATTTTACACCGGTGTTAAATTGACAGTGTTATTTTAACACCTATAGGTGTTATTGCAACACCTTTGGTTGTTACATTTACACTATTTGGTGTTATATTCAATCTCTAGGGTGTAATTTTAACATCTCAGGGTGTGGTCCTCTATTAACACCAACTGGTGTCAGTTTTAACACCACAGTTTTTACAGTGTATTAATGATTTCATGAATTACTTACCTTTGTATTGCACAATTTGTACTGTTTATAAAGACCGACACATTGGTTGGCGCCTGTAAGCACCCTGTGTTAGGAGAATGGAGACAAAATATATAACCAGAAGAGTGATTATTCCAAAAGGCGGTAGGATCCACTTTTGCTAATTGAAATGAAATTACCATCTCTCTGAAAACAATACAGTACATTTCATGTTACATTTATATATCACATTACATTTCAATGCGCTTCAAAAGAATAGAAAAAAGAAAAGAGTAAGTGTGATCCATTAACAGGGCCGTGGGTGACAGTGTTTTATAAAGACAGGGGACATTGTCACCCCTAGGCCCCCTTCAATCATTTTCTACCCTTAATTCAGCCTTTTGTGTTTTTACAGTGCTTAATATGCATTTTTGTTTTTCAATTTCCAATATGAGGCGAATAAGGCGTATTTTTCATATTTTCTCAAGAGATTTGTACCACAAAGACTTTTATATACATACATGAACCCACTTACATTATTTCTTTTGATGCATTTCCCCCCACTAAAATGACAAATAGAAAAGTGTAATTGCGACAGACGATCACCTTTGAAAAGGTATACCCATGGGGATGCGATAGAGGACAGGAAACCTAATTTTTTCTTCATAATCATAATCTTCAAAGTCTTCTACTAATTTATTACACATCTTTTGAAAAAATCCTTTTCAGACTGACTATACAACATTGTAGTAATATGATTTCATCATATCGTTCTTCCCCTACGAGTTTCACTCACCCCACCCTAAACAAAATCAAAGAGAAATGAAAACTAAACTCAGACAGTTTATTACCGCTTGAGGAGGGATGACTCTTTCTAGTCTACCTGTGGCAAACAATTAAAAAGTGATGCAGTCTAGAGTTCTGGAAGCCATAAACCTACTAAAGATGATGGAAACGGAAGTCTCCTCTTTCAAGAAGACAACCCTGGGATTATCAAAACTCCAGGGTACTATAAAGTAATCCAAATTGAAACAGATATTTTTCTCTTTTCCCAAAAAATATATTCTCCCATTTAACCTTTATCCAGGGCACGATAGTCCGTGCAGTCATTATAGTCGCTGTCGCCCCTTGACTGTATACTTAGAGACAGAAAGTATAAGTTTATTTGGTTGTTCCGTAGTTTCGATTAGCTTCTCAAATTGTTTGATTTTTTTCTTTCATGCGACACTGATACCTTTTGCATGTTTTCATCTTCGTACAGATTTGTGAAGATGTTACATTTAAGATATTTGTTAAGCCCGTTTGTTCAATTATTTCACAGGTCGCCCGACGAGCGAACGTAATCACAAAAAAGACGTGAAATTTTGGTTCTTCATCACTATTCCCGATGTTTCATTTATGAAATATTTAAATTCTGTATTTTGAAGAAAGTCAATTAATTTTCTGACCGAAAAGTGATGAAGGAAGGATATAATCTACATCGCAATTTTTTTTTCAAAATATTTATAGAAATCGTGTGATTTTGTTTACATTTCTTACTCTTTTTTATGCACGTTTGCTCTGAGATAGATTTTTTTTAAATGGGCAAAGGGAGAAAAGAAATTAACAAAGAAATAAAAGAAGAATGAAATAAAGTAAAGGAATTAAAGAGAGAGAGAGAAGTATAGGCATAAGCTCAGAAATATTAGGATAACAGAAGTGAGATAGTTGGAATGCTTCAGAATAAAATTTAAAAAAAAAGAGGTCTGGTCACATGTTGTAAAATTAGGCCTATATACAATTTGACAATGATTCGATCTCCATCCATAGCACTTGAAAAAAAAAGGAAAAGAAAAGGGCAGGAAACAAAATCTAGGTCAGATACTCATACCAGTTACAAACTCAATCGCTTCACCTCTTACCTGCCAAGCCAAACCCCCTTCCTCTGTTTCCCATCCTCCCTACCCCCCCCCCCCCCGTATTTCCACATGCACTTTCCCCCTCTCGCTCCCAACCCAGTCCTCCGTCTCTGTGCACCCTGTCATCATACAACCACTTGTCATCAGCTAATCAAGAGGGCATTTATGGCAGTGTAACAAGAAGTGACAGGGCGTCTAGTGGGGGCACTGACCCCAGAGAGTGGCCAAGTCGATACCACCTTCTCTCACCCCTCCTAATAGTACATCCCCCTTGTCCGGTTGGCTGTACTGTAATTTGTCTCAATTCACATGCATTACAGAAGTAAAGTTAGAATGCCCATAGCAGGTGACTCGATTTACGTAAATTTAATTTTAACTTTGTTTTTATTTATGTTTGAGTGTGAGAGAATTGATATAGTTTTACGATTATGATTTCGTTCTAAAATCAATTTTCCTCAAAGAGTTTGTGGAGGTATTCGCCATCTTCAATAAAATTGAAATTAGTTATAGTTCATATCATAACATATACCGACTGTGTGGCTTAATTTGCTCATTTATGTTTATACTAACTAGTATGTGCATACATGCCTGAATTTAAAGCAAAAATTTAAACTTTCACATAGGGTTTTGATGAAATTTCTGTATAATATGCTTGTCGCATATTTCTATTGCTGTTGGGTTGGGCATAGTCGTTGATATAAAGAGCTAACTTGAATTATCAATTAATGTATCGAATCGATAAATAAATATGTGATTATCATAGCATGAGTTTTTAAAATAATCCATCTCATAATTCATTTTTTTCCTTTCACTCCCCTCCACCATCTCGCTCATATTGTTTCTGGTTTATCTATACAGGTGATTTAATTTGGCTCGGAATCCCACCTTCATATCTTTCGATCCAGCGTAATACCTGTCATATTGCTTCCGCATTTTTACCCAGGTCTCTCTCTCTCTATCCCTCCCCCTCTTCCTCTCTCTCTCTCTTTCCCTCTCACTTTGACCATGACCTCGAGTCTCTTCTCTGACTAATCGGCCAGACTAGCAGACGGTCACCCGTTTCCTCCAGGTAGCCCTCAACTCGAAATGTGATGCTAATTTACGCCAAGCTCACCCCATTTCAATTGTCAATGTTTTTCCTGATATTCTTTTAACTTTCACATGAAAGAAATACATAGATAATTCACATTTCGACCCTCCACCTTTTTTATACCTGGAGAACGATAATTTCCAGTTTGTTGCTTATTTTGTTCACTAGTGCATATTTATTTTCACTTTGTGAAAAAATATGGATCGTTCAGTCACATGAAATCAATTATTCTTTTAAAAAATGCATTCAGTTTAAATGTGTTTGTCTGGTATCTAGTGAATCTACGTGTATTTTTAAGGTAACGAACGCTGCAGAATTATACCCATCAAACATTAAAGGGATGGTCCGGGCTGAAAATATTTATATCTTAATACATAGAGTAGAATTCACTGAGCAAAATGCCGAAAATTTCATCAAATTCGGATAACAAATAATAAAGTTATTGAAGTTTAAAGTTAAGCAATATTTTGTGAAAACAGTTGTCATGAATATTCATTAGGTGGACTGATGATATCACATCTTCACTTACCGTTTTCTTACGTTATTACATAAAATAATATTTTTTCATTATTTCATACTTGTGTGAATAATATGTCTCCCTTATAATGAAATAAGTTGCATCAATAAATATCTAATGCACTGAATTAGTTGTCAATCCAATTTTTCTAGTTCTTGGAGGAAAAAAATTGAATAAACCTAATTTCATATTAATAAAATACAAAAGAACAAGTGGAGATGTGACATCATCAGCCCACCTAATGAATATTCATAACGACTGTTTTCACAAAATACTGCCAAACTTTAAAATTCAATAACTTTGTCATTCGTTATTAAATTTTCATGAAATTTTCGGCATTTTACTCAGTGAATTTCACTCTATTTATTAAGCTATAAATGCTTTCAGCCCGGACCATCCCTTTAAAGGGTGCTCTCTTTCAAGGTGAGGGGAGATATTTGCCGATTAGTAAAGGTTTTATACAAATCTTTTGATAGCGAGGGGAAAATATCTAAACCCTTTAATTTGAAACAAACATGCTTATATTAATTATTATTCACCTTTTAACGTTTCGCACAAGATATTGTTTTCTGCCTGAATAAATTTGGTGAGGTTTTCATATTGAAGGCGAGAGAGACAGTTCAAATGGCATATTTTACTTTCATAAAAAGCGGAGCAAAGTTCACGATTCCATTAAAAACGATCTTATGGGATTAGCGTCTATAACTCATATTTCGGACATGACCCGAAGCCAAACAAATGCATGAATGGTCAGAGGAGATTGGGTTTTCTCTCTTTAGTCATGCGCATTGTAGGATGGTGACAAGATCAGGTGCCTGTTTCATAAAGAGTTGCAACTGTTCTAACTTTGCCATTATGGCAACTACCATGGTAACAGGGCTCAGCAGCCAATCAGAATCAAGGTTAGCATGGTAGATACCATAATGGCAAAGTTACAACAGTTGCAACTCTTTATGAAACGGGCCCGTGATGATACTAACTTTTCTTCGAAGATTACAGATGCGCATCGAGAAAGGTGTGACGATGTTACGCCCATTTATAGCGATTTCGTCACCCCATACAATCATCAGCAGCCGCGGGGAATTGATAGCAAGGTGTGATGCAAAACGAAGCATCATCGTGGTTTCTACACGGAGCTAAGATCCATAGAATAACTGATGAATTATATTTTCTAGGCCAATAATAGCCCTTTAAATTGTTATATTACTTCTGCTTCTTCTATTTCTACTACTACTCTACCACTACTACTACTACTACTACTACTACTACTACTACTACTACTACTACTACTACTACTACTACTACTACTACTACTACTACTACTACTACTACTACTACTACTACTACTACGACTACTACGACTACCACTACAACTACTACTGCTACTACTACTACTACTACTACTACTACTACTACTACTACTACTACTACTACTACTACTACTAATACTACTACTACTACTATGACTACTCCTATACTACTATTATGACTACTCCTACTACTACTCCTACTCCTACTACTACTAATACTACTACTACTACTACTACTACTACTACTACTACTACGACTACTACTACTACTACTACGACTACTACTACTACTACTACTACTACTACTACTACTACTACGACTACTACTACGACTACTACTACTACTACTACTACTACGACTACTGCTACAACAACAACAACTACTACTACCAAGACTACTACTACCACTACGACTACTACTAGTACTACTACTATACTACTACTTCTACTTTATTTCCCCCTTTTATCATTCTTCTTTCACATGTTTTCAAATTCTTAAAAGAGAAAATAATTTTCTGAGAATCGTGAGAAATGACAACATCCAACATGACGGTTATATTTATTTTCAAATACTTTCTATTTGCTCTAGCTGCTGTTTATTTCGAGTACATTCATGTTTTCCCACTAGATCACTTTTGTTCCTCCGATTCCCAGTTGACCGAATACTCAATCCCAGCTAGGCGGCTATATACCTCATCAATGGTAATATGTATTTAGTTTCGATCCATTATAATTGAAATTCTATACAGAGTAAAATGTTTCCAGGATGAAAGTAATTCATGTTATTGGACCCAAAATAATCTGAATTCGTTAGGGACAATAATCAACAAAGACTTTTTGCTGTTTACGCAAATATTATTGTTCCTCTCCCAAACACACACGAGGGAACAATGCGATACAAGAGGATCAAGGAAAGGAAAATAGTTACGAAGCATGAGGAGGAGACAAGAAAAAGAACAGAAGAAAAAGAAGAAGAAGAAACGAGTGTTGGAGGTAGGGGAACGAAGGAGGAGGATGACGAGAAAGAACAAATGAAATAGAAATGCACAGACAAAAAGAATAGTAAGAAAAGGGTGCAAACAACTGTTAACTGTTAACCATTCAAAAGAAACACAGATATTTATTTTGATTTCGTTAAATGAAATGAAAAAGACAAGATCGTTACCCGTTACAAGATTCATAAAATTCAAAAAAATGTTGTACCCGAAAGAATTTTAAACTTTCTGAACTTGACATTCTGACTGGCGCCTCACGCATACTGTCTATTCATTTCATTCCAACATGCTTTTCAATAATAAGTAAAAAATAAATAAATAAATAATAATAAAATTTAAAAAGATAGGTGACCATGTAAGTGATACCGAATGAAATCAGAAAGCCCACGTTATTCTTTTATCATGTTTATTCAACTTTGTTGTAATCATATATCAAGTACTCCATCTAAATAAAATTTTAAAAAAGTCGTGTGTCTTCCTAACAAACAAATCCAGAAAAGAATGAACGGGAAAGGGCGAAACCATATTTAGAATTGTAATATATTTATTTTAGAAAATGTGTAATCTACTTATCAAACGACGTTTAACCAACCAATATATACACAGTATATAGAGCATACAAATATATAAACTCTACTTACATGGTACCCATTCGCCTCCTCAGACAGTGTCGAGTTTGTTCTGCAACACCGCCCCCACACGACCGGGAACATGAAGACCATGGCCCCCATATTCCCCAATGTGAAACCATGTAGTCACCATCTTTAATGCCTCGTTTCTGAAAACAAAAGAAAGAAAGTAAGTAAAATATCAAATTCAAACAATAATTGTGAAATAATGCACTAGGAATAAAGACATGGTGACAAAAAATACCTCCTTTATTGAAATATCTATAGTATGTAAAATTATGCTTGTCTGAAAGCGTTCCTGAAAACAAGAAAATTTTACTTGATGATTGAAAAAAAGGATATAAAAAGAAATAATTCAAACTTGTGTGATTCCTTTTTAGTGAACGTAAAGCAAGAGAGTGTGTGAGGCGTTCAATTCAATTCAATTCAATTTATTTTTCTCAGTATAAAAACAATACAAATAGTACAAACATGAAATAGTGCGGTATGGTGTGTCATCCCGTAGGACTAGCGTGCCAAAATTGATTTTTTTGTTGTTTTGGCTTCAATAGGGTCCCCTTCGACCAAAAATGATGGGGGTCAAATTTTCAGACCCCTCCTTCCCTTTGTGGGAGGTCTTTTTGGCGCCATATTGGCCTGTACAAAGCCCAATAGGATAATCCATTGTTTTCAACCTTATTTCTCACTTTTCTTCGCCAATTTTATTTTAAAGTTGTCTGAGGTGTACAAGAATGAATATTTGATGATGTTGTGAAGTCAATATTTTTTCACTTTTGCCATACGGGGGCGGATTTTGCGAAAAATGCCCCAAAATTGTAAAATTTTTACCCCAAAAATGTAATTTTCCCCCTTTTTGGCACTAGAATTAGGACAAAAAGATTACAAAATGAAGTGTATATGTCTTGTTGTACCGTCCAATAAAAGAGGAATACATCACATGTAATTTATATGATAATTATTGGTAAATTAATGTAAAAAGTCACCCCCATTTCAGGATTTTATGCAGTGAAAACCTAACTACAACACTAGAGGGCGCCATAACTTATCATGATGATATTAGTATGGTACGGTATATCATGACACAGTTCCTGCAGGATTTTTGTGCCAAAATTTGTTTTTGACTGCTATTACTTTAAAAGTGGATATAGAACATTAAACATACACCTGGGGATATTATTTTGGTGTCTACACTAGTATTTTAAGAGTTAAAATTAAAAGTACTTATTAAGGACTGGCTACAAAGACTATGCAGTTATCCATTTTGCCTTAAAATCCAAGTGGGCTTTTAAAAAATGGGTTCCAAAATGACTACTGTTACTTAAAAGTGGAGACATTATTCAAACAATACCAACCTGTGAGAAATATTTTGGTGCCTACACTTATATGTATGGGATAAGTTATCATATTGATTCATGAGTTTGTAATAGCACCCACTTGATGATTTTTTTTAAATCTACCATGGATTTTAGACAAAATGGAAAACTAAATATCCTTGTTATTTGTTGAATGTATTATCTAACCCTTTATACCACCATGTAGACATCCAAATTATTCCTCACATATTAATATTGTATAAACTCTGACCATTATTAATGAGTTTTAGGAATCATTTTCGATGCCATTTTGAAAACTTTCTTGGATTTTTAGGCAAAATGGACAAGTGCATATCTTTGTAACTAATCGAAAGTATTATTATAATCATGAAACCATTGAGTGGACACCAAAATCATATGTCCTTGGTGAATTTTAAATGAACGATGTCCATTTTTAAGTAACAGCATTCACTTTAGACTCAGATTTCTTCACGACATCTTGGATTTTCCGACATAGACCAATGACTGTCCTTGTTATGATATGGTAATGTTAATAATATAGGTATATTTACCTAGGGAAGCCACTTCAGTTCTAAAAACTTCTCCCAGCGGGCCTTGCCATTATTATTACCCCTGCCTTAGATGGGCTGCCTAGGCGCTTTAGCATTCAAGGAATTCCTTCGCGCATTCAGGGAATTTCTACCGGGTACCCATTTACCTCACCTGGGTTGAGTGCATCACAATGTTGATAAATTTCTTGCAGAATGAAACTATGCCATGGCTGGGATTCGAACCCACGACCCTTTCAAAGTCAAAAGACCAATCCACTGGGCCACAACACTCGAACGGTTGTAACTAATTTTCTGACTTTAAAAATCATGGTTTAAACATGAAACCATATTCTTGATGGATATTACATGTCCACTTGTAAATAACAGTGGCTATTTTATACTCTATTGTTTAACATACTCGACCAACGACTCTCCTTGTAACTTATTCTAATGTATTATTAGACTCACTTTTCCATGGTAGTCACACATATTCATATTCCCGAATATTGAACAAACTATATCGGTTTTTCAAGCAGCAACAGCAATTTCAAACTCCATTTTTGGAAGCCGTCTTGGATTTTTTAACATACCGGACCACCGACTGTCCCGGTATGTTGAGTCCAAGATGGCCTCCAAAAGTTAAATAAATAAAGAAAGGAAACGGTATTCTTGTCCCAATTATGATCGTTGAAACCATGGTCTAGACACCGATTCCATCTATCTCAGGTATATAAAATGTGCTATGTCCATTTAAAGTATCAACAGCCATTTTAAACTCCATTTTTGGAAGCCATCTTGGATTTCTGGGTCCTTGTAACTTTTCCCGATATACTTCTTCACCCTTAAAAATCTTTGAATAGAAACGAAATTAAGGTCACTTAAGTAACAAAAAAAAAATCCAGGATTTTTTATTTTAGCCCAAGGCAGCCATTTTGCCCCCCCCCCTGGGGGGGGGGCGAGAATCAAAACAAATTAGATGCCCATACTATGAATCGGCATTGGAAATAATTGCTCTTGAAATGTGTCAGCTTTCAAATTTATTGATAAAATTACAGTGCCTAGAATTTGATTTTTTAGGGAAGTGCTTATCATAAGTTATGGCGCCCTCTAGTGTTGTAGTAAGGTTTTCACTGCATAAAATCCTGAAATGGGGATGATTTTTACATCAATTGACCAAAAATAATGATATACATTACATGTGATATATTCCTCTATTGTTGGATTGTATAACAAGACATATTCATTTCATTTTGTAATCCTTTTGTCCTAATTTTAGTGCCCAAAAAGGGAAAAATAATATTTTGGGGGCAATATTTTACAATTTTGGGGCATTTTTCGTAAAGTCCGCCCCCGTATGGTAAAAGTTAAAAAACATTGACATCACAACATCATCAAATATTCATTCTCATACCTCAGACAACTTTAAAATATGATTGGCAAAGAAAAATGAGAAATAAGGTTGAAAACAATGGATTATCCTATTGGGCTTTGTACAGGCCAATATGGCGCCAAAAAGGACCCCCCACAAAGGGAAGGAGGGGTCTGAAAATTTGACCCCCATCGTTTTTGGTCTAAGGGGACCCTATTAAAGCCAAAACAACCAAAAAATCAATTTTGGCACGCTAGTCCTACGGGAGCTGTGTCAGTGACATACCGTACCACACTAAAATAAATCAGACATGAATGTAAATAAAGTATTATACTGAAAGGGTAGCAGCCAAAAAGAAGTTAACCTTATGTACGGCCGACCCACCGTTAGAAGAGAAGGGAAAGGAAAGGAAAGAGGTGAGAAAGAAGAGAAATAAAGAGAGGAAGGGGATGGGGGAGAACAAGAGATGGAGGGGCGGCGTATTCCTATGATAAGAATGGGATTAGCATGTCCTCACAAATTTAAACATAATATACTTCGCACCACACATAATCGTAAATCGCATTTCCGCCACAATCAGGCGGTGGAAACATAAAACCTTAGAATCTCTTTGTTCAAAAAGTTGCCAGAAACAGGGTTTTTCAATATCTCATTTCATGTTAAAATACATTAAGCCTAGGCGACTTTCTGGGCAGCTCGAGAAGAGAACTTGTCATCGTGGATCACTAGTCAGATGATTGCATTTCAAATCATAGCCCTGAGCGTTATTGCATCAGCACATCGGCCTTCACAATACCCTGACATTCAAATGAATTCAAAACAAGATGGCGTCTTAATGACGTCACGTTGACGTAATCCGATAGGGTTATTCGTGACGAGCCAAACTATGTTCCTTTTCAAGTACATTTGATTTATTTTTTTAATGATCATATCCAGACAAGGGGAAATAGTATAATGTTGACAGGGGAAGGAGTCATTGGCAGAGCTGGGAGGGGGGGGGGAGTGATAGACATAATGAAAAAAAGAAAGGGGTATGATGAATTTGAAGAGAGTGCAAAGAACATTCTTTGACAACATGATTTATGTCGTTGGGAAAAGAATGTCTCTGTTCGTGTGAAATAAAACGAAATAATGTGAGCAATCAAAGTGGAGACAAGTCGTGATACGTTTTTGTGAGAAAGTATTCTTTTTATGAGGAACATAATTATAGATAAAGATAAGCATGACAGAATAAAACAAAAGATTAGAATGACGGAAAACACGCAATGTGCTAACTGAAAAATGAAATGAATACTGCTTGAATTAACTTAAGGTGTAACTATACATTTTTTTCATATCATCATGCTCTTATAACAAACCTTCCATCATCATAGTTGCAGACTTTATTTATATAATTATTATAATTTGGGGGTTGAAATTGAATCATTTACCGTAAAAGAACTGAGTTAGACATCGAAATCATATAACAGTTCTGTGGATTCACATCACGAAAGACCCGTTCGATCTCGAACAATGATGTTCCGGTCAAATAGAGTTTACGAGCTACGAACTGTGATTGGTCCAAAGTTTTCTTACGTAATTGACTTTACTGGAGTATCATCGCAACGAAAGAGGGCGTTGTATCAGTTTGCGCTCAGCGTTACATCGAGTCTTTACTGGCACTCTCATCTTCAGACTACAGCCTACGGTACTACACGTGTTCTTACATGATTTCGAGTATTATCATACCGATAGAAGAAAAACACATAATTAAAATAATTATGGTAGTAAGAATTATCATAGCTTATTGATATTCTGGCAAACCTGGGGGGATTGGGGATACTTCAGAAGTTCAGTGGTGCATGTTTCCAGATAGACGGCGATTTCAATTCAGTTCGTGTAAAATAAGTATAGAAAAATTGGGTGTGATGAAAAGTAAAAAAATCCTAAAGGTAGAAAATAATAACTGAAAGTCAGTTACATAAAATGGTATAGCCAAAATAATGAATGGAGGGAAAGACTGATAACCAAAGAAGAGACAAATTCACTAAACTTTATAGATTTGTTTATTGTGAATAACAGTTGACTCGTTGGTAGTGTCACGAATCAGAAATATAAACATTCTGCATGATTTATGGATACAGTGATGAAAACAAAAAAATTCAAAACAGGTGCATAGCGATTGTTAAAATGATATGAGATTAAACAAGAAAATTGCAGCTCGTGAGGAAAAAGGGAATATTTTATGTCGACTTGCTAATCTAAAATGTGTATTACGAATAACAACCAGATTCTTTTTATACTACCCATAGAAAGGTCAACTACATGTATATACCTTCACAAAACCATTAAAATGCTCGATTATTGTGAATATAAACAACGATCAAATAGCATGAAAATTATATAAATGTATTATTTATTTATTTATTCAAACGTATAGAGTGTTAATTTAACACATTCATAGCAAGTATGATAATTGATGATAAAAAAAATCGAATTGCATTATAGGTTTGCGAATCCCATGACATACTTAACTTTGGGTGAAAATAGGCAAGAATATGATTTCTTTTACTTTTTTTCAATCATGTTTTCTGTGTTTTATGTGATTTGTTTTGACAATACGCGGCGTGTCGTCTTTTTTGTTGCAAAATATGTAAACAACAACAGTGGCATAATGATATTCCTCGGGAAATCAGCAATGAATCTCCCTATTATATTATATTAAAAAAAAACACAGGATAATTCTTTACGTTAACTGATTCCAAAATATACACTTTGGTTTTCTACCCAACATATATTGAATGTTGTTTCTCTAAATCGAATCATTTGAGAAATGCAAAAATGCCAAGAGAGCATCCTGAAGAATTTCGACTTAATTTAACCCACATTCCACCAAATCGTAGAATTTAAGAAAGATGTGCTGAAATATTTGACAGATTAAAGTTATTTTTGGCATTACAAATGCAGATGTATACATAAACTGATAAACAACGCCATTCTATTTTGTTACAATTTCAGCAAATAAACATCATAGCTTTACCACATATACACAAAATTTCGACCGACTGTGAGTAACTTCACTCGACCGAATAGTGAAGCACTGAGCTACATACACAAGCCCTGGGATTGTTCCCTACAAACGAGAAACCGAGTTGAATGACATTTCAGGAAATTGGGGTTGAAACATCGCTTTTTGCCTGGGAACTTTGGACTGCATCCAATGAGCCTTGTTGTTTCACGGTGTACACCATCAATCGAACGTTTCACATTGGATGGCGCGTAAAGGATGCTTCTAAACTGAAGAGGGTATTCCCCTTCCGATATGTGCAATGATTTACACAGAGCCCATCCCTCCTCCTATGACAATTTATTCATCGAGATTCCTATAAACATTTCGATAGTAGCTAGCATGCTCCTCAACAACCCTTTCCTTAAAATCCCATCTTGTGAATGAACATGGTTTTAGAGTGTTCATTAAAAAGAAAGACGGCTCGAGAAGAAAGGGAGTGAACGATTTGGTCGCGACGAATATATACCCTGGGGTCAATTCTCCGAAAGTTGACCCATTTTCTAACTTCTGACACACATAACAACAACAACAATAACAATGATAATATATTTGATAAAGCTCCTATTCATAAGATTTAAAAAAAATCATAAGATAAAAAAATTAAAACTACTAACATCATTATGGAAATAGTAAAACAGTTCTTTACTACAAATTTACGTAATTTTATTGAACCTCCTGAATGCCATGATGTGCCATTAGCTGTCTGGTGGTCATAATGCTCTATAAAAATCACGTAAGACAGATTCTTTTTTTAATCTTTTTTTTTCTTAAGCGAATAATCGCTGTTATCATATGTATTTATTGTCCCTCCTAAAGGAATAGTTTTAAGAGGGTATATAGACCTGATATATTCATCTTAAAACAATAGATAAATCATCTTTACAAGTTCGTCTTTTTGTAGAGTTTGTATACATCTCGAGACTCGTCTCTGCATGGTAACATAAATCAAGGTTTTAGAATAATGAAAATGTTACCATGCCTCCATTTTCACTTTTAATTTGCTTTCCATTGGTTGGTTGAGAAGATATTTCTTTAAACAGTTGATCCTTGTAAGGCACTGGAAGTGAACTTGGTAAAATAATGTTGCTGTCATAATATTCTATCCACTGGTACGTATACTGCCTCCATCATCATCGATCGCCTCGTGGCATTCGTTCTCATATGATTTCCATTTTTCGTTATATACACCAGGTCCTTGAAGTGACCAATAAAACATCCTTGTTCATTATCGTACTGTTCTCCCTATCTACTGTTCTTCTCAAACTTTGCATTAATTTCTGTTACATTAACTTTTAAGATTTTTTTAACATTCATTTGACGAAACTAAAGTCAAATGTTTTGTGAGTGAAATTCATCAATGTGGTTTTTAAAAATGGAGGTAATCTTTTTCTCTCGAAGTTCATCCACCAAAGTTTTGACGCATTTACTTTGTAATGAAATTAATGGTCATCATACCTGCCTCATCACTCTCAATTTGAGGGCGATCGACCCACTCGTGGCCTCCCTTACCAGGCGGTGATCTTTGCCCGCATGCCTCGGTCTCTACCCCTACTCAACAATGCCATCTGTCACTAAACGAATCACACGATGGGTAACACGAGACAAGAACTTACGCACGTGGGACTACACCAAACAAGCTTGCCACTTTAGTTTGAAAGCGATCCCTTTGGGTACCTGGATTCAAAAGACAAACTTGCATTCCAACACGCTACAGTTCCCAGAGAACTCAATATTTGTTGAGAGATGACAGATTTTCAAAAACACTACTTTCTTTCTTTAAATAACCCAATACTTCGGCATAATGCTTTGAATATGTCTTTAAAAATTCAAGGAATGTTTTTACAGGTTCAACATCATGACAAGTCTCAAAAGAAAGGTCTCATTCTTGGCCATCTTGGGCCAGAGTTCAAAGATGCCAACTCTTTTTTTTGTCGAGGAAATAAGATGGTTCTCGAAAATGGTATGCAGTGAAAAGTTCCAAATATATACTTCCCGATATAATTTGCTGAACATGGATTATTATGTGAAATGGAATAAAATAGATGATTTCAAATTCTAAAAAAGTTCATCATCATCTCCTTTAAAAAGTGCCTTGCATTGCATATGGTGGATTTTTAAAATGTTTCCCGATCAGCAACATATTACCGATCAAAATAATAAAACAGAATAAACAGTTAATTTTAGTGGTCTTTCACATCTGTGCTGGAAAGCTTGCCATTTTTGAAGTCTAATGTATGCCTATAAAGTATTATAGTGATGATGAAACAAAAATAGGTTTTACATCGAGATATGCCACATTGAGTCCTCAATGAAATGTCTTTCGAGTTGGGATAACCTACAGTGGTAGATCCAGGCGGAGAGCAAGGGGTGCAAGCATTTGCCTAGCTAATTGTTTTCATGTGCGCACCTTCTTTTGCTAATTGCAACCCCCCCCCCCCCTAGTTCAAAAGCCTGGATTTACCACCTGCCTATATTATATTTCATGACAGACTAGAAGCACATGTATGTTCATATCATCGTATACCCGCTGTCATCACAACATTCGTGCTTATGTTTTGGTAAGTGTGCTTGAGGCACCAGCAAATCTCAAACAAACCATTGGTGGGGACGGACAAGGGACCCACTCTCTAGTGTGACGAGCAAGAGAAAAGTTAATACTACTCGGGGGGGGGGGCATTTTCCCCCGTACAATTTTTTTTTGAAAAAGTGAATATTTAAAGAGGGTGATCAATTCTCATCACCCCTCCTCTCTGTCGCCACGTATAGGGGTTCGTAATTTTATAAACACTTTTCGATTGTCTTTCCAACATTATTATTTTTTTCTGATGGAATTATTGTTTTCAGTCACCCTTTTGTATTTACTTATAAGGATGAAATCCTTGAAAGAATGAGAGATCATCCATTTTGCTTTGATCGCGTGCCACTTTGAAAAAAAAAATCATTTTTAATAATATCATGCTCCCTCCTCCTCTTGCACATTCTACCACAGCGCTCATTATCCTCCCATGCTGATACCAAATAGGAAACGCTGTGATCAACATGAATAGAATGTTTCGGAGGGTAGAATCTTTACAAAGACCAATATGTTGAGCTCATCTTCGGCTTGTTCCATAATGTAATTATTAGACACGCGAACATGACTGACAGAAAGATATGCCAAACTGCCCTACTGAATGCTTTTACATTAAGAGAACATTACTATGTAAGATACGAAATACTCAACTCACCCTTAATCTTCTGTGAGATGAAGCTGGTTTAAGAGATGACGAGATTATTACGAGGTAGAAAAAGGTCGTCAGGAATAGCGTGGTATTCATAAGTTGTCGAGCCATCTTTCTGCAAGGACAGAATAATACAAAACAACAATTCATATCTATGAGCAAATAGATGAGATCCAAAACAGCATTCAATAAAACACAAAAGTAAAATGCAATATAGAACTTTGTACATTTCCTCCTGGTTTTACAAAATGTTTGTGAGATGACAATAAATCATAATCATGCCCTTTTATAATTATGAAACAGAATGTAATTATGTAAGCGATTCCTTACTGCTTCAGAAGTGATTATGGCAAAGTGCTATTTAAAAAAGACTCGAAACCAAGGAAATTCTTCTTGCATACACAAAAAAGATTATTGTAGCTCCCTGGCACTTATTATGAAATAAATCAAAGAACAAAAGGAAGAAATGAATTACTACTTGGAAAACGTTCAATTCCTCGATGATGGCCGCTCCGAAGGGATTTCGCCGGAAACAAACATTCGGCATGTGATCATTCTATTCAGGCATCTCAACATTATTGATGTTGAATAGGAGCATTAGGAAAATTTGAATGAGCTAGAGGAACAATGCATTTCGGGGAAAGTCTTAGTGGTTCAAGGAAAATGATTCATATTTATAAAGGTTTGATCTTCTTAGTGAGGTTGTAAACTCGGCGATGGGTATAATATTTAAGTCACATCAACAACACCATATTTCTCAACCGACCGACGATGATAATGTCATTCAAATTTTGATCGGTCTGTAATTGTTTGGTGTGACCTTCACGTTGTAAGGACGATGAACTGTATATGCATCAAACACTGTCGAATGGAGACTCATTTGTATGACGTCATGTTGTATGACGTCACAACTTCAGAAAAGATCAAACTCGTCCATCTTCACCATATTCAGAGATGCCAGCCAATTGAAATACCACTTCATACGCCAGGGTGATGATTGTGTACCAATGGGTATGGTGAAATTCGACCAATAAAAACAATATACAGAAACATGACCATGTTTTCGAAGCGTGTGACACAATCTGACTCTCATTCCCCAAGATGCTAATCACCATCATTCGACAACCCCCCCCCCCCATCCTCCTGAGGAAAGGTATCTTTCAGTCTTGACACCGCTGGACTACAGTCAGAACAAAAACGAAACAAACTCCAGACCGATCGAATTTATTTTGGAATAATTATTATCATGGGTCGGTTTGGAGTAAGTTTTGATGGTGTGCCTGTAGCAATGGGAAGTTTTTGTCATCAGGTAAATCATTGATGATGGGATTGTCTAAAAAATAAAAATAAAAGGGACATCGTTCAGAATCTCAAATCAAGCTTGTAACCGTTGAATGCGTCACATATCAGGTTATGAACTACAAATCGGAAATGATCTGTTCTTTCCTCCCTAATGAATTTTTAAAGATAGTTTCGAATATTGACATAATTGTCAGTGAAACTAGAGACTTAGAACATAACTGTAACAAAGGGAAGGCCTAGGCATTCTTTGTGACTACCCACTTTTTAAATTAATATTGTTGAATAAAAGATATATCATTTGCATTCCTAAAACATGTAAAATGTAATTTTTTGGGGGCATGAAAAAGGTATACCTAATTTTGTTGTGTATGCGAGCAAAGTTTCTATGTGAACCTATATATATACATACGCGGGCTTGCATGTTCTTTGATTGCCGAAGAAATTAAAACATTTTTTTCTCACTATTTTGATATTCAGTTATTTTCTTAACAAATACACGAGTACCATGTCTTCGACCTAGCCAAAAATACACTCTAATTCAACTAAAATACACAATTTATTTCTAGTATTACTAATTTCTTTTTAAATATCTATTTATCAATTTCAGTTTTATAAAGATCAATTTCAGTTTTATTTTTTGTTTATACTAGCCGAATAAGTCGACACGAATTGCAATCCTTCGCCGGTCGCTCTTCCGACCCCCCCCCCCCTCCTCTCTCTCTCCCTCCCTCTAATAATCTTTTTCACTTTCACTCAGTCTATATATATATATAAGTTTTCGATGTGATAATTTATATTATGTTACTTAGCTATATCAGGTTTAAAATGAAACTCGAAATTTCCGGGGGAGTGTAAACAAGCTCAATCTTATTATAAGTTGAGGGGTGGGCTCATTACCTACATTGGTTAAACATTCTCGAAAAGTTCGAGCATTAATCTACATGTGTGTTTGTTGCACATTATGAATGACAAATGAATGTAGACAATCCATTTGATGAAATCAGTATCTTGTATATTCCGGGTTGAAATCAATCCTTTTTTCGTTGCATAATTATGTCATCCTTCATCATGTTCATTTTATACTATTCATGGTAGAATGAGTATGCAAAATGCAATACTTTGTGTTCTTCTTGGGAGTGCTTTCTTAACAGCGGCTCATGCATGCATCTGATAACCTAACTGCATTATGTTGTTTGTAACATATTTTCTTACCATACAAAAAAGAAAACAAACAGAAAAATGCTGATATTGATGTGTTCGCTAAGTGTTCTTTGAAGCCGCCCATATTTGTAAATCAGATCAACCATCAGTGGCGGATCCAGGCATTTTCAAGGAGGGGGAGGGGCGCGGGAACTCTTCCTTTGAGTGGTATTTACTTGCCAGAAAAATATGGCTCAAAATGAAAATGGTTCTCGGTGGAAACAAAGAAGACCCGAAGCAACACTATTGGATTCATCATGGATGAAAAAAAGGGGGGAAGACCCTCACCAATTAATATATATATATATATATATATATATATGTATGAGTTGCCAAAGCTGTAGTACGTGTATAACTTCACACATTTGCATACTTTCTCTCATACGTGTACTGTATCAAAGCAACAGCTTTGATCCAGCTGAGGCATGGCGGCTTGTCATTGTTCAAAACCCAACTTCACCCGACAAAGGAAATTATAATTGGTATGGTGTCGAAAATCTGTCTATCTGACGGTCAATCGGATCGGGATCGGCGTTCAAACCTGGGAGCCCGGGTTCGATTCCCGGCAGAGACATTTTTTCGGCATCACCAATTTTTCCAAAAGGGTAGATAGCTCTGGGGAACCTTGATTTAAGCTACGCATACCTTTGTTCTCTTCATCCATTTCTGTCACACTATATATATATATATATATGATCCAAACATAAGTGAATAAATAAATCAAATAATTATCAAATAAAGACGAATTAAATCTAGATTCATCAATCAATCGCTTAATTAATCACTATCTTATGTAATAAATAATATATTCCCCACCACGAGAGAGAGAAGGGGATGACATTAGACAAGCCGGACATCCCTGGATCCGCCAAGTGACCATATGGGAATTCCTAGTATTAGCATGTAAAGTAATGATATCGTACAACCTGGTAATATCCCTGGCCTACTTTCACTATTTTCAATGGTAAACTTTCTGAATAACATCACGCATGATTTGATTTAAGACTGAAAATAACACAGATGGACATCAATAGGGCAGAAGAAGTCAAGACAACAACAACTATGTATTTGTGAGCTGAAAGCGATCAGATTCTACCAATACAAGTACAGGTCAAACTATTTTTTAAAAGTTATTTAAACAAATTTAAAACATTTTACTAAGAGAGATTATCAATTAAGTGGAAAGTACAAATAATTATATTCGAAGGTACATACTTTGGGACATATTCCAAATGCAAAAAGTACTAATATTTCAACAGGACTTGTATATAAGGGCGAAATGGCTTTTTACTTAATTACCAGCACGGGAAATAGAAAATTTATCATTAAGACGAAAGGCGGGTCGTAGTGATCAGCTCTGTCAAACATGAGTGAGTCTGGTCTGGAAGTTTTCACTTAGCTTCACAAATTCTGAAACAAATTCGATTTCGGAGTGATTTAATTAGAAAGAAATGTTTGGCCTTGCCCATATGTATATGCTGTACTTTATCGAAACAAGCACAGAATTATGTCTGCGGACATGGTGGAAAGGGTATTATTAGAATACTGAATCTGTTTTCCATGCTGTTACAACCTTTCTTCAAGTTCAGATCATTATATATATATATATATATATATATATATATATATATATATATATATATATATTCAATTTATCTTTACTGATAAACATCGAAAGAAGATCATCACTGAGCATCATCATGAAACATTATTTGCTTAATTGTGTCTTCATTGTTCCTGGTGCTCGCGTAGACTTTTTAACGAGATATATAAACCTGCTGTACTAAAGCCTCCCGTTTTCAAATCAATATACAACAAAATAATATATTTCCTCGCAATTAGAGTTATTATTGTTTTAAGTAGTGATATATTCTTATTTTTCATGACTACTGAAAGTTATTGCCCTATTTTAAGGTCTTAATATAAAACATTTCCTGTCCGTGCTAACGTTCGCATTAGTGGATTGGTGAGATTTTTGCTCTTCATGAACTCCTAAAATCAGTCCTTAAAATGTCAATTTTTCTGATCTGAATATCAAAAAATTTTAACTCGCGCTTCGCGCTCGCATCATTTGGTTAGTGAAATACGTGGGGTCTTAGTGAATTCCTACAAACAAGCCTTGGAATGCCCCTCTTCATGTCTGAATTTCCTAGATTTTCAGCTCGCGCTTCGCGCTCGCAGTATTTCATTAGTGAGATGCGCATAATAATCATGATTACAATGACTTCAAAAAGTGCTCCATGTGTTTAGATGTAATTCTAACAAAATCAGCAAGCGCTTGGCACTCGCATTAGATGACTATGGTGAGATATGTATACTCTGACTTAATGGATTCGTAACTATAGTCCTTAAAATATCCATGTTTGTGGTCAATATATACAAAAATTTCAGCTCGCGCTTCGCGCTCGCATCATTTGGTTAGTCAAATACGTAGGGTCGTAGAGAATTCCTACAAACAACCCTTAGTATGCCCCTCTTCAGGTCTATATTTCCTAAATTTTCAGCTCGCGCTTTTGCGCTTGCAGTATTTGATTAGTAAGATGCGTATGATAATCATGATTACATGACTACAAGAGGTGCTTCATGACTGTGTTTAGATGTAATTCTAACAAAATCAGCAAAGGATGGCAATAGCATTAGATGACTATGGTGAGATGATTATACTCTTAATGGATCCTAAAATATAATCCTTAAAATTTCCTTGTTAAGGGTCAATATGTACAAAAATTTTAGCTCGCGCTTCGCGCTCGCATTGTTTGTTTAGCGAGACAGTTAAGTATTAGGATTACAAAACAATTCGCTTATAATGTCAATTTTTAGCCGTCAATATCAAAAAATTTTCAGCTCGCGCTTCGCGCTCGCATTATTTAATCAGTGAGATACATATCCGTTTGATGGCACTGCATGTCCTTAAAATTTCTCTAATATATTAGTATACCTGACAACTGAGCGCGCTTCGCGCGCTCCCTAAGTGACCCGAAATTTTTGCTGATGCCCCCCCAATGCCGTGACCCACGGTACGCCACTGTCACTGAGAAAGGGAACACAATATGTATTTTATAGAAATTTACGCTTCCCTTACACAAGGCGACCATTTTCAAGGAGCTACAGTAGCAGCAGTTGTGGTAGTAGTAGTAGTACACAGCAAAAACTGTGGTGTTAACCGGTGTATATAGAGGACCACACCATTTATTTTACACCGGTGTTAAATTGGTGGTGTTAGTTATACACCTATATGTGTTATTACAACACCTATGGTTGTTACATTTACACTCTTTGGTGTTATGTTCAATCTATAGGGTGTTATTTGAACACCTCAGGGTGTGGTCCTCTATTAACACCAATTGGTGTCAGTTTTAACACCACAGTTTTTACAGTGGAGTAGTAGTAGTAGTAGCAGTAGTAGTAATAGTAGTTGCTGTTTGCGTAGTAGCAGTAGTATAACAGAAGTACGACTTTACTAGAAGTCCCCACATTGCTCCCCGTATACAGTACTACTGGTTTTACCTTATTACTTCTGCTGCTATATAACAAAGTAACCTTGGATTCTGAACATCAAACTTTCTCATACTTAATATTTCATAAATACGGAAAGACTGCGACTCAAATGTCAGATATTAATCCACGATTACGTGTAAGACCCTCGGGCGCAATATACATACATCGGCTGTATATTGCCCTTTAAATCATGACGTCACTGAACTTTATAGGAGCAAAACCCTCTTAGGAGGGAGCTTATGAAAATATTTAATTTCTTAATTTGGGATTATCGGATCATCGTGTTACATCCTTGGAGGAATACATTAATGCTCCCAGATGGTTCAATCGTGCGACGTGTCATGTTCAATGTGATTCCCTCGTTCGGAGTGAAGCAGCCCACGTTCACATTGCTAAATGTTTCTTTACTCATCCTTATAATATCAACAAGTATACAAGCAATGACAGGTAAAAAAATCAACAAAATGCTGTTTCTTCTGTTGATTTTGATGGTGATTTTCAAATAAAAAGATAAATTCATACTCGTGTTATGTGATTATTCATTTTTCCATTCTCTTTTACCCCTTTAAAAAATATCAATAACCTAAAGAGCACATCTTAATTTAGATAAATCTCCCCTCGTCCATCTCCCTGTTCGTTTGAAGTATGGTCATTTGCGGGACTATATAGAGTGACAGAACACAAGAGCGAGGGATTGAAGCGAGCGAACAAAAGTCTTTTTATTTTTAATTTTATTTCAGACAATGAAATCGAATAGACGTAGAACATCATAGCTGTGCTTGCATTGTATTAATGAAGTGAATTCGATTATAGTAATCGTAGTCACGGTGGCAGTTCTCAGGATACTGACGAATAATAAGGTTTACATTGTATAAATGAACTTAATTCAATTATAGTAGGATCTATGATTGTCTATGATAGTAATAGTAGTCACGGACCGTGGAGCTATAGGTGATCACGATACTGACGGATAATAAAAGAGTTAATAAGAAAATCACGTGTACATACAAAAAATATACATTTAATTCATTCTCCACTGAGTAGCTGCGCTGCCACAAACTGTAAGCATATTGGTGTATCGTTACCATGGTTACACAAAGTACATCTTACTCTAGATGTAAACTTTTTTTTTAAATTTCAGTCCATTCACATGCAACCAGCCCTGAACCAGGCATACTTCTATCACAGTGCATGACATGACGTCAAACATTGGAATACGTACAGTGGGAACATTCCCCCAAAGTGTAAACAATCACCAACCATGAAAGCTGTTCGTGTGAAGGAAGAGATGAGGCTCACACGAGATATGATATGACAAATGTATTTAATAATTTATGGATCAGAAGTCATCGTTAATTCGTTTCCTCCCCAAAATGAGCAACATAAATTCAGCAATTTCACAAAAGCAAATCTTTTAGTGAGTAGAATGTATCGTGATTATCATCATCCATTTCGGAAGTTGAAAGTTAGAAACAGGGCGCAGAAGTGAGATTGTTATGTGATTTTCCCGCCTTCGAACTTATCTATGAAACTAAAAATGATAATTGACTCATTGTGAATCTAAAATAAAGTCATATCAATTGTAGTAATGGCAATTTTAGCGGTTAGTGTACATACACCTATTGTGAGTAGTGACACGTAAATGATATGGACATGGTTTTCTTATTTCTTTGATTAAGATTTTTTTTAAAGGTACTTTCAATTCATCGGTTGCAACATGCCATAAAAAACAATCATTATTTTTAACACCCTTTCCTCCTATATTTCCACTGGAAACTCGTGACCAGAAATGTATATTTTCATTAAAGGCATTCTATACTGACGTTTTCCTGGGGGGTGAACACATTGTTTTGACTTATTGCCAACAAGTTTGCTGAAGTCTGTTGATTTTGGGATCCTGGGAGAGGATGGTCAATCCCCAAGAACATTAGAATATATGGGAGAAAAGTTGCTTTGGTCTCATCGAACATGGTATAATTCAATCTTTTTGGTATCATCATTATTCTAAATAGATCATGAAAACATGAGGATATGTATTTTGTGTCAAGATGGAGGGGAGAGGCGTAAATGATTAAATTAAAGCTACATTAATTTCAGCTGGAAGTTCGGTTCGTCCGGTTAGGAAATTCATGGAGAAGGATGTAGGTAGGGTGAGGGATGGTATATCAAGTTTACAATGAATAAATTTATAATAGGTTTATGATAAGTTTGCCATTATCTGTCTCTCAGATAGTTCATTATTCATGTCACTGAGGCAAAATAAACATGCTTTAAGACAAAATGATTAGAGTAATCTAATGGGAGATTTTTAAGGCAAATTTTTCTATTTTGAGGGTTTTGTGATTTTCGTTTTATTCTGTGACTTTCTATGTGCCTTTCGATGATAGTTCCCAAACATGTAGCTACAACATGGCAACAATTAGCTATAGAAGGTTTATATAGGTGTGTAATTGTTGTACTTGCTTGATTGCCAAATCTTATTAAAAAAAAAACCACACAGAAGAACTTCCACGTTCCCCAATCATTGCACTGTACATACATACCCTCTGTATATATATCCATCACTATACCTGCATGAAATTGGGCTAAGTTCAAATGGTATGGAAATGTTTCAACCAATATAATTGAATTGGGAATATAACTACTGGTATATTGATATCAATATTTAGCTCCATGCACCTGTTCGACTTCACAATCAAGCTATAGTCGATTTCAAACGGACATCTTGGCAGTTTAACAAGAGAACATAAAGAGGGATTCGGTTATACTGCTAAAAAATTCCCGCTGAGAAAGCTGATTTATACATGTATCATGTGCGTAGTAACATTTCCCCTTGCTTTATTATTATCAATAGACGTTGGTATGAATGCAGTATAAGAAATATAAGCGTAATATAAGCGTAGTATTCAGCAACGTCAGATTAATTACCGCTGAAATGAATTTCAGGATAAGTTTTCCTCACTTAAACAAATATTGCTCATCTATTATTACGTTACACCGGACCTAATACAACACAAAACAAAATAAAATTAGTGCAGAGATAAAGAAACAGTATTTTGATGGAGAAAATACTACAATAGTAATAAAATTGTGGTTTAGCTGTAGCCCTATTTGTTTCTTATGATACTCATTTGAAACAAAATCAATTCAATACGCATTAGCTATCGAAAGACTTACGTAGTATACATTATAATAGCAACATCAAACTAAAAACAAAGTCACTCGACAGTTTCCAGAAGTAATAAATAAAAAGAGATGTCTGCTATAAAGAAATGTCTAAAACTTGTAAAATAGAAGGCAATGTTTACGAAAAAGTAAGAAACTGTAAAAGCAATGGTTTTAATCTGAGGAACATACATGTAACCTATCTGCAACAAAACTTTAGAGCCAAAAGGAAATTTCAAAATTGAAGTAATGGGCCATCGATCCTTTTAGGAGACACTGCAATGTTGTTTTATTTCGGAACAGATGTAATTAATATTTTATATTTAAAATGGGATAAGACCCACAGCATGTCACACGAATTATATGGTAACACGTTGGTTGCTCAGCAGGAATAGTATTGTTGTAGTTCGGACTAATATAACCGGACTTACCAGCGAACTAATAATTCCCTGGAATAACCAGTTATCATTATATACTTCATGATCTCTGCGTGGGTTATTCAGAACGATACTGCATGGTTGGTATTCCAACTACTCTCACAATCAGCTCGCATTAAATCATGACAGTTCAATACAGTCCACTTCAAAATGCGCAATTTGAAAATGATATTGTGGTTTGAAGGTTACTAAGAAATCTTATGTGCGAATTCGACTCTCTTTTCTTAAAATATGGTAGAGTGAGATCAACATGAAACAAATAGATCACAAGATCTTTAATTCTGAAAAGGGAACAGAATGGCATGACGATCAATACAAATTACATGTACATATATACTTTTCTGGGGAATTAGTATGGATTACCTTTTTTCTTGAGAATATTGAGAAGCTATAAAATCAAAATCTTCGAATCGAATGTATATCAAATAATAAAACAAGAGGGAGGAGGTCAAAATTAGCACGACACATAATACTATCAATGAAAGAAAGACTCAAATGATAATAAAAAACAAAACAGTGATATACAATTGTATAAAAAAATATTTGATTCCATACAAATTCGAGAAAATCAACTGAAACTAAGTGTTGTAATCGTATTTAATGATAAAATAAGTTATGTTAAAATAATTATATATCATACTCAAATATTCAAGTTTGTAATAACATTTTAATACCAATGGTGCGTAACCTCTCCAAATACTAAATTTGACGAGTAAACATCCGAATAACATCCTACCTGATGTCATGAAGTCGAAAGAGTTTGTCTAAGAGTAAAAAAGATTTCCGCTCTTTGCCAATTACCACCTCACAACTATTCAGAGATGGTCAAATAACCTCTCGACACTTTCCCCATTGACATTGCTTCAAGAATGAATACAATGTTTACCCAAATCAAACGGACTTCACATATTATTTCATTGGCGTAAGTGAAATGTTAATATTGATTCGGCCAAATTCGTTGATGGGCGGGAGACGTTTTTTGTGTGTGTTAATGGCTGAAGGTGTGGTAGACACTGGTGAATAATGGCGTAGCATATAAGTGCTTGAATCTGAAAAAAGGAAAAAGAAGGGATATGCTTATAAAGTGGATGATAATTTGGTTTTGAAATTAACGAAAACGTTTCGTTAATATTTTCCTTTCAAATTGAAATCCTAAAATTCTGCTTTCACTCCCCCCCCCCGGGATAACGAGAGACATCTTAACATGAAATTTTTTTCTATTAAAAAAAGTGAAAGCTCGTCCACAATCTATCTACTTGTCATTCTTTCTGTGCTTGTTTAAGGTGCCAATGGGGACAAAATGAACGAAAACCAGTAAAGATGTTCCGACAAGAGTAACGATCAAGCCTTCTCGAACCCTTTAGAACCGATCCGTCAGAACTCATATCAGCACCGTGTCAAAAGGTAAACCATCCATGACAAGTACAAGGGACAATAATGAATTACAGTCCATACAATATTAATTCTAGAGCATTCTTCATCTATAAACAAACCTTGGAAAATGGCGATATCTAACCAGAAAACGATAATCTGGTAAGGAAGTTGAAGGCTAATGGTGGAGAAGATTTATGTCTGAATCATCCTCATTGTCGAATGATGTATGTGAGTTTACTTTATGGAACGACGCCGAACAATTATCTTCTTGACCTAGCCATGAAACGTGAAATGTGGACCAAGCCTTGGGTGAATTGTGCAGATAAGGACATCGTGAACCAAGCACAAAATAACTGATTTTCCAGTCATAAGAGGTGGCTGACGTCATCATGGGGGTATTATGATATTACATGTAATACTATTTTTTGCCGTAAAAAGCTCATTTATTTTAGATGTTTTCCCTTTTCCTCTTTCCATCTTTGCAATGTAATAGATCAATATGTATCAACTGCAGTCTCGATTACATTTTCTGAAAATCCCCTTATATGTAATAGGCCGAGAATGAAATCATGAGTATCCCTTAGCCTCGTAACATAAAGCTTTATAGTGACTGATGATAGAGCTGATTCTTACAGTGCAATCATTCAAAGAAAGCAATCCTACAATCAAACACTAAGTATTATGCATAGGCGGATCCAGCTTTTGGCGAAAAGGGGGGGGGCGTACTGACGAGCGGCGCACATTATTATTGCACTTCACCGGCGCCATAAAGAAAATGTTGAAAAAGGGGTAAAGTCTTTGCTGGGTAATAGTCTTTCCTTTACTGTTGCTAATATTATATCAGTGAACATTTTTTTAAGCGGCGCCTTTTCTTTTCTTTTCTGTCCTTTAATTTTATTTTTTTTAAGCGGCGCCTTTTCTTTCTTTTACTTTTCTTTTATTTTTTTCTGAGCGGCGCCTTAATATAGGGGGCTGTGCCCCCCTGTGCCCCCCCTGGATCCGCCACTGTTATGTTACAGGACCCCGGTCGGTGTGTACTCGAAGACTGTAATCGGTTCAATGATTTACCATGCAACGTATGCATGAAGACCCATCTTCGTGATATTGGGACGGTCAGGAGCAAATTTTCACAACTTTCTAAGAAAAGACCAATCAAATACCAGCTTTATGAAGCTTTCAGGGGAACTTGTCAAAACTGGAAACAAATTTGAACCAACTGTTTTACTTGAGCATTCCAAGCTTGATGCATATTTCTTTATTTGAAAGAAAAAATGTGTAGAAAACAATCAGCCAGCTGTGACGCAAAATCTTATGAGCAGTTGACGCCTTCAGACAAAACTTCACAGGAAAAAAAAGGAAATCGTTAGAGTATTGTGACATTATTTTCTTGCGAAGTATACTCCAGGGGTAATATTCATACATGAACCTGTTTCTGGTTGTATTTATTGGTTTAGAATTGACCTCATAGAATCTGACCGTCGTTATAGGTCAGTGACATAGTGGTTGAAGGGGACGTGGTAATTTATCAGGAACAATATCGTCTATGAATCTTCGAGATCTTGATCATTGCACCAAGAATCTAGGCATGACATCAGTGATTGAAGTGTGCATGAATTTTGAGTTAAAGACAAGAGAGGGGAATCTTGGTGATGAGGAAAACTGCTAAACGTGGGAAAGGCTCTTTTTTTAAAGGAACATCTCTGAATCAAACCGTACTGTAATTTATCGAGATGAGTAAAGCATATTAGTTTCCCCCTGGCCATTCGTGTTCCTTGAAATTAAGGATATAGGTCCTACATGTACAAATTGACTATACATATTTTTATTTACTCTGTTAGAATTAAAATGAAATTAAGACATGACATGTACATGAACACACTATAATTACTACTTCAATTTCCAATGAACACTGGGTCCTACACAAATTTTGAAATATTATTTTCTTCTAGATTCCATCCAACCTCTTTAAAGAGAAGGAACAGCGGTTATAGGTAACCCACTTCAATAAAAGGTTATACCAACAGTTGAAATTGCACGCCTCAGAAACTGAGATATAGTCGTCAGAAGAGGAACTTGATGTTAAAATCCCTGTTGGACCAACATCAAGCCCCAAACTCTCTCAACATCAAGTTAGCGATCAAGGACGTTGTTAATTCACACTTGTTGGAGCGAGGAGTCTCGAAGGGGGCAACGATACCAGTGATGATGTATCCCCTTGACAACCACCCTCATTATCTATTCCAGCCTGTGGGCTGTCGTCACATACCGAGGGGGACATTCATTGGCAATGTTACACCATCGGGAGCATACTTGTAAACGAAGGGGGCAGGGAATCAGTAATGTTACCCTAACAGAAGCTTGGTTGTTTGGTGGTATAGGGGGGTATCAGTAGTGTCACCCTATCATGAGCGGGACAGGGGTTGGATAGAATCAGCGAAGGGTTCATGGTTGTAGGCCAATGGGTACATTGATCTTGTAACATGAGTACTGTTACCTCTTTAAAAAGATGTGCTCTTCTACAACCTACTAAATTTACCTCTTACAAGACGTAAACTGAGGGGTACAGACTATTACCCCTATCAGATTCATCAGGGCTGATGTTAAGGTAGACAGTTTGGGATTGATTACACAATGGTCCCATTATTACCATACCGTGTGAAATGATACTGTAGACGAAAGATATCTGACATCTCCTCACATAGTATCATATGCTATTTTTAGCAAGGACATTCATGCATAGTAACATTATCTCATGATGGTAGCAATGATTTACTCAAAGGAGTTATCAAACCCAACACCAGTCCATCGCCCACGACAAAAACTAGTATTCTGTTTAGTTCTCAAAACCAGACATATTTTCAGGATGAGAAGAACTGAAGGATAATATATCAAACTCGACAGGAAATATCATCACTATTTTAGAAACAGTGTGAAAATTGTGTCAAATGTGTATGAAGTGGGAATGTAAATTATATGTTTAAGGTTAGGAAAAGTGTGCAAAAATATTTGTACACAGTGTGGAAAACTGTGTAAAACATAGATATGTTCATAGTGTGGGAAATGTGTAATATATATTACGCTCTGTAAAAATGTCTAAACACTCGTTCATAACTTGGGAAGTCTATGTAAGATATGAACACAGCATCAGTTATGATATGGGCCCGTTGCAGAAAGAGATGCAATCAAACGCAACTCTAAAAATCATGCGCAACTTGATTTTCAACCGATCAACAGCGCGCATTTTGGACTTGCGATTGATTTTTTGACTTGCGTTTAAACGCAACTCTTTCTGCAACGGACCCCAGATCATATTTAAACTATCATTATAAACAATTCCACACCGAAATGCAAAGCCGTTGCAGTTTTACACATTTCTATTTTTCATGTTTGTTGTGAGAGTATGTGGCTCACATAAAATACAAATTCTTTTTTTGCAAGCGCAACCTGTAAAAAAATAAAGTACAATTCTCCTCGAGTATCAAGCACATTAGATGACCATTTAGTGACAAGATCTGAATGACCCGAACTGTGGCCATTATTTCTATATGATGAAATTGTCATGACAACATAAGACACATCGGCTCTAACCTATACACAAAGTATATTATACACATAAAAACTATACTTACAATAAAACTCTTAATATACCTGGAACTACCACAGTGTCAATGTTCTGCGAAGGAAATATTCGAGATGCACACCTTGAAATGGGCTCACTGCATCAGTGATCAGACTGTTCCTTCACCTTCTCAGAGGAAATATCTAAAAGATCATCACTTCAAAAGACGTATCAGACGGACCACTTTGGCACTATTCTCTGGTGCTAACCGATGGAGTTGGAGCTACACTCATCAGGATGTAAACGATCACCAAAACAAATGTGACCACATTTGCTGTTACATCAGCGGGCATTCACTTTAAAAAATTATTATGATGTGTCTGTTTCAAAAGTAAAATATGTGTTGAACACCACTGAAAGGTACTAAGATAATCACTTCAGATCAATGTTGAACTTCATGTAAATCATTAGTTTACCTAGGTCATTTTATATCACTAAATACGACCACAAAATGTTCTGGAGATCATCACTTAAAAAGTCAAAACTGCATTGCGCACCAATCTAAGTTTCATATTCTCTCTTCTAACAGATGCATGCTACTACTCATGGTTAAAACAGAAACAAAGTTGTAGGTTATTAATCATACCGTATGTAGTAAACATGAGGGTGATGGCTTAAATTCTTTATTTCATCTCATTCAAGAAGGAGAGTCAGTCAAGTCGTTTCAGTTGTCTGAGGATATCATCTATGATTGTATCTGAATGCTACCACTGAAGTTCAAGATCAATATTGTTCCATGGCACGTTAGCACTCCCAGAAGAATTGTAATAAATATAAACTTGAGAAGAGTTCACCTTTAAAGCACGTCGTCAATCGTCATCTCGCTCACATTTCATCAGACATATCGAGTCTTCAATGTTGTTACAGCGAAACCCCGCTTGATCCTTTGCATTGATTTGGTTCCATATACGGCATAGAGTCTGATATGACAAGTCAATGTGAAGCTTCGGAAAATAAATCATCATTCTGATCTGACGTCATCATCTTTGAAGCATGCTTTTTAATTTTCACGTGAAGCAGATTTGGATTTAGAATTAAAGTTATGAAAGCTTATGCATTTTGGAAGTTTCTTACAAAAGAAGATACGCCACGATTTATGCTAAAAAGTTACGGGTCCTGTAAATAATATTCAACCTATCCCAAGAAATCTAAAGAATAAGTCCATGATGCATGACTCTAAGACCTATTTCTAAACATTCAATTCTTCAGATGTAAAAATACCATTTTTTTCTTCTTAACGCCAAAATAAACTTCATCAACAAATAAAGATTTTTGAAAAGGCACTTAAAAGGGAAGAATGAAGATGACCATTGATTCATTGATATCGCTTTATACCTAAAATATCAAATGATGATTTTTTGTTGAAAACAAAATCAAGATAGTAATAAAGCAAGTTTAAAAAAAATAACATTTTATTATGGTCAGTATCTCCTTTTAAATGTGTGCGGTGTAACCAACCTCCAAAGCAAAAGTTAATGGTGAAAAACATAATTGTTTTGACATTTTCCAAATTGGATTTAAAATGTACTAATCACTTCTCACCAGAGGTATATCGACTTCCTGTAACGTCAAAATGGCTTAGACAGGGCCTGTTAATTAAGGATATTTATAATAATATTATGGGATTTATTCATTAAGTTCATCGAATAAGTCACTGCATTTATTTCATTTCGGTGTCTACTTCATTTACTTTTTCCCCTTTTAAGCTGTATATTTTTGTTTTATTGATGGGTTAAAAGGAAGACAAGAATTTGTTGAAAGGGCTAGGTAAAATAAATATAAGAAATATAAAAAGGAGTGTTTTATATAAAGAGTTACACTTAATTTAACAAATATCTGTTGTGAATTCTTATGTTATACAGGACCAAGATATGATTTATATTTGATATTAATCATTACCTGTGTTATAGTCTTTCAAGTTTCAACAGAGTAATTCATCATCAGTAAGTTCAGATTTTTAATTCATAACTTTCAATTCATATATGCAAAGATTAAAATATGCAAAATATTTATCTAAAAATTGTATTTTCAACAAAATGTGATGTAATGCAAAGCATTAAAAGGATGAAAAATGTACTCTTGGTTAAAAACAGGCCTATATGTAACTTGCGAGTATGTTTACCATCTGGATTCAATAAGAATAGACGAGTATCAAAGTGACAGTATATGGGCAAGAGTCAATTTGACATCGATGAGTAGGCCTAATGGTCTATCTTAGGTGCTAACAGACTACCACAGGTTCCAGGAACTTCTGACAGTCCAGAAAAGACCCTGTTTTGACAGATAACTAGAAGGGTGGAATGAGTGGCATTTGATAGAAATGAATAAAACGTCGCCAAAGCAATTGTCGAAATTGCATAATGCGCCACTTGCTAATAGTGATAAATGGTAGTTATCACTGCAAGTGTCCTGGATGACTGATTTAGGTTGACATTAGGCGTGAAATGAGTGGTGTAGAAGATGGGCATGCAATCATGGAGGAGTGGTATAGGGGTACATGCTAGGGGTGCAGAGAAAGCAAAGGGATGAAAATTCTCTTCCCCCAAATGGTTCATCTTTGTACCTTAATACTCAATCTAGTGTGCTGAGGTTCAACCTCATTTTAGGATAATCTTTACTTGTGCAATTTTGCAGCTATCCGGTCTGCGAAGGTGCAGCAGAAGCACCAGTCAAGGTGCTCTTTGACATCGATAAAGATACAAGTTTGTCAAACTTTTCATAGCGTGTAGTTGTTTGAAACTTAGTAATAATATCTGATCACAAAAGTGAAGAATTTAATAAACAAGTAAATATCCCTCTATTCCCATGTACAGTACTAAATGGAGAACATTTCATGTAAAAAAAAAATACCTGTGTTTATAGATCTAGTCCTATTCAGCATGTTCAGAATCAGATCATGGAGCTATTATGTTCAGATTCACTCTCGTGATCTGATAATACGTGTATCTTCAATCATATAAAAGGCAGTCTCTCGAACATTTCTTAATTTGTCCTTTAGAAAATTTTGTCAGCAAAGAGCCATCTTAAAAATAAAAAATAGAGTAAAAATATAATTTAGAAAAAGTCATATGATTATGATTTAAAGAAATCAACAACACAATTCGCTTAGGATACCACTGCTGAATAAAATGTATCTAAAGAAATGGAAATTCGATGCACCTGCTTATCCCCCCTCCCATTTCACGGGAGCATACCCTTGCAATATACCTGGCAATATCAGAACAGTGGCTGTATTAAGAACACTGAACTTGTGACGTTTAGTTAACATGACGTTTGACATCATGTCCATCATCACAACAAATTGGAACAGATTGCATCTTAACCTGTAGGACTAGTCAAATTACACCTATCACGACAATCGAATTTACCTTCCCTCAAATCCGGGTTTGAGCAAAGGAAATTCAGCGTAGGAAGGTATAGAAGACGCCAGGTTTGAATTCTAATCTACAAATATTGACTGACAGGATATCACAGACTTGTTTCGTGATATTCTTTGCTCCCAGTGGAATTTGTCGTCTTGCATATCAGGAGGCTCGCTTCTCATTTTCCATTTTTTCAGGGCAAATGATTATGACTTACCTATATTTTGTATAATAAATAAATAACATAAGATTTGTATAGCGCATGTATCCACCTTGCTCAAGGCACTCCTATATACTACCCCGACTAAGCTAGTCTACCGATTCTGGTGCGCAAAGCTTTTTGAGGAATTACTTCCTGCCGGTACCCAATTACCTCACCTGGGTCGAGTGCAGCACAGTGTGGATAAATTTCTTGATGAAGGAAAACACGCCATGGCTAGGATTCGAACCCACGACCCTCTGTTTGAAAGGCGAGAGTCAGAACCACTAGACCACGGCGCACGGATAATTATAATTACGTCCATCTGAAAAAGGGAAGAGGTTATGCCTCAAAAGGACAACTTCTCGCCTGCCCCCCCCCCAAAAAAAAGGCTTGTATAAGGAAGGTAACTTGCCAATTCGTCTACTGCCAACTCGTACAATCACCACATGGTCTACTTTCATTCATTCTAATGCCATGCCGGCCATCAACAATTCGTCTAACAACCATTTGGTCCAATCATCACGTCTTCTCATCACCATTTCGTCTATGACCATTTCGTCTCATAGCCAGTTGGTCTAATATCCATTTAATTTTCATTCATTTTGCACAATCAACACTTTAAGTTCAATTAGACAAAACGGTAAATGGACTAAATAGCTATAGGTCCAACTGGTTATTAGACGGAATGGTATCCGAGTAAATGAAAGTAGACCATGTGGAGAGTGGACGAACTCTCCAAAAAGACCAAATGATAGTAGACGAGTTGGCAATTGGACGAATTGGCATGAGACGAATGGTTTTTGTAACCTAACTGGGGCAGGGTGGGGAGGGCTACCGGTTTCTTGATCACATCCCTATTGATTTTGCTATGCAATTTTTTTTATAAATTGATTCAAAGAAGTATCTTCCCCGCCATCTCTGTGATAGCCATTAACCGATTTGAAAAACATTGAAAACAAAAAGCGGAAAAATACCACGTGCTTGACTGAGAAAAGGGAATAACAACATCGAAAGTTTGAATATCCTTTGGTTGACTATATAAATATTTCAACGCTGATGTAAGACGTGCATCGATGGACATGGGGTTTAAGAAAATAAAGAAAAAATATCGAATGACAATCAGGAACAAACATTACAAAGGAAATGAAATACAACCGCATGTTTCCATGTGATGACAAAGTAGTGAATTCCCTATTTTTTTCATTCTGTCTTGAAAACTATGATTGTTTCGATTTATCGTTTTATACTTGCAGTAACAATTTGTTACATGATTTGTGGGTATATAAACATCCAAGATAATAAACGATAATTGTCGATCGAGGTGTTTGTTACATCTGTATTCATGGAATCAGAATTTAGCTGCGTCTTAAACTTGAACAATTACGCAGAATACCCAGTTAATTTCAGTTAATAAGTACTGTATGTATACTTTTTGTTAATTTGTAATAATAATAATAATAACGGTATATTTACCCAGAATAGCGACTTCAGTTCCGAAAACTGTTCTCCCAGCGGGCCCTGCTATTATTATTACCCGGCTAAGCTAAGCTACCTATTCAGGTGCATACAGCTTTTAGAGGAATTACTTCCTACCGGGTACCCATTTACCTCACCTGAGTTGAGTGCAGCACAGTGTGGATAAAATTTCTTGCTAAAGGAAAACACGCCACGGCTAGGATTTGAACCCACGACCATCTGTTTCAACGTCCGGGGACTATTCCCCTCGGCCAGACGCTCCATAATATTATTTTAAATATAATTATCATTAATGGATACAGAATGAATGAATGAATTATATTTCAACTTGCAGAATTAAGCAATATTACCAAGTGTTAAGGAGCAATCAAACTTTCTTTCGCAGAGTGAGTGACGTCAACGGATCCCTCATTTTCATCTAACAACTATGAAGAGTGTGCATAGTAATAATTGTTTTGAAAGTATTTTAAAGCAAAAACGTAATCTATCATAACTGTATTTTTCCTCCGAATAAGATGAAAATGATCAGTGTTATATGCTCCTTTGATATTTCTCTAAGCAAATCAGATTTTTTTTTTGTTGGGGGGGTTAATATGAAAGACTGCCATTGAAGAAACACATATGAAACATAAATGTATTTCCATAGTGTTGCTAATGCTACAAGCAGGAACTTATGCTGCAAGAAAGGTGACGGGAATACATGAATTAAATAGGAAACGCGGGAGTGGCAGGCGTCTTGATAACCAGATTTCATGTTTTCTTGTTTAAACATATAACTTGTATAAGAAACAAGGATCTCCATGATCGTTATCATCTCTGTAAACTTGGCTCATAATTTTGATCAATCCAAGATGTAAAATTCAACTTTTTTATCGTCTGACTTTCCTTCCTCTGTTCAGTACCCGAAGTGACTCGAAAGTGAGGATAATAATTTGAAGAGTGGATACACTACCCACGTTTAGTGTGAGCGGAGTTTTCTTTTCTTTCTTTTTCTACTTTTCAGGCACCTGAGCCAAAAGACACATTTCACAGCACCTTTCGTGACCACCGATAGTTTTGTCTGCTACGTAAAACTTGAACAGAGTGAAGGGAAAGGATGCTTAGACGCGGGATTCCCGCTGGAACCGGGAGCCCATGGTTAAACGTGCCTCGAACCGGATTTTATTCACCTGTACATTTCATTCACATCAATGGAATTTCCAAACTTCTTTTTTACCAGGACAAGACTGCGCAAAGTAATTTATAGGCCTACAAATCACTATACAGACTAAAGATAAATTAATTTCACAATCATGAGGCAATACATTATGAAATGATCTGGCAAATATACAAATGTGACAAAGGTACACTGTTAGAAAATTTATAAAGAAGTTCCTGCAGCAGAGTCTCGAGAAATTGGTATTTGGTGCATGGAATCTTACTAATTTCCTTCAATAAAACACCCTTTTCCCTTTTTTAAACAGACCTGTTCTTTGAAATTGCAGAAAAATTCCTGTTTAATGAATTTACAGAATGATTCTGTTATTGCTTTCTGCAAAATCTTCTTTTTTTCTCTGTAAAATCGTGTTTTTTAACAGTGTAGAACTTTTGAGGAAAAACTCACATAAGCGTTACAGAAAAAAAAGTGAAAATGTATTAGAGAATTACTGAGGCAAACGAGAGAAAAATTGTTGTTATGGACGGTTCTGGGCCGACAAAGCCTCAAGCCATTCATTTCTCAAGAAACGGTAACATTGGTGTAGTCTGAGTTCATTCAATATGTACTTTAAATATTAGACAACAATGTCTTTTAGGACAACATTTTGAACAATTATATCGCGGTTTGTTTTTGGTGCTCTTTTGGCAAAGCTCTTTGTATCATTTCGTGAATCTGTCAAGGGCACTTGTGGCATCAAAGCTTCATCATTATCATAAAACTAAATATTCCTTGGATGTAGACTACTTTAGACATGATATTTAGGTTATCATATTCTATCACATGCTGCATAATGTAGACACCTTCGGCAGTCTACTCAGGTGAAACAACATTTAGAATTAAATTCAATCATGTTACACTCTGCCTCGATTCATATAATGTTCAAGACTTAAAAACCGCCATGAAGATAGGATTTAGGGATAAACATAGATGTTATGAAATCTCATTAAAAATATCAGATCATAGACAGAATTCACAAAACTGACAATTTTCATGACGTAGTTTCCGCAATGGTCCCAATATCACCGACACGTAACTTTCCCTTCTGCATTTGAAAAAAACCCAGAGGAACCAACAAATTTTAAGTATCAATGGACCATGGATCTATTTTATAGGAAAAATACAGAATATTAAAAAGAAAGAAGGTTTGTACTCGTCAACATGAAATTACTTCATTGTAGATACAAGAATAAATTTCGAAATGAAAATTCGTAAGATGCGGATAACAACTGATTAATTTCTGAATATTTTTTCATGTAAGAATCGATGTTTTATTCACTCTCCCGCATGTTTCACCTCACAAATATTGGAATATAGAAATGATATTGAATGAATTTATCAATAATAATCTCCTCAAAGCCAGATAATTCATTGATTTACTATTCGACTCTGATAAAAAGAGGTGATGATTGGCAAGTGACAGAAAGAAACTGTATGTGAACTTTGACCTCACGGTTTGCACTTTGGTGAGTGTTTCTTTCACCCGATGGTTTTCACTGGTGTCTTCTTAATGGATTCAACCTGAATTTATTCAGAAACTTATCCAGGTCATAATTGCACACATCGAATACTTAAAGCGTTTAGTATTAGAGAGGTCACACGTAGTTCGTAAAGTACAATCTTAAAAATAAACCGATCAACAAGCACTTGTCTATTTCATTCTAATCCAACTCATTTCGAACATAATAGTTTAAAATAGGGTGAAAATATTGAGCCCACAGGCTACACAAATACACACGAACGATCTAAATTGCAGTGTCATAAAAGTACAATGCCAATGATATGATTCTCAAGTAGGGAGAGCAAAATAAAGAAAAGATCCCATTCAAATCTCATACACGATGGAATACATCCTTCAGGCAATATAAGCTATCAATTTGTGATTACATCTTGTATTATCTGTTTGTCTCCTGTCGATGGTAAATATTATAGGTTCCTTTTTTTCTCTCTATCTTCGCTTCGTTACTTCAATCTCTCCCTCTTTTAATATATTTTTCCTTTCTACTATGTTCTGTTACCCCTTCGCCGTCTATCATTGCCCCTCCTTCGTCCTCTCATTATACCAGTACCTATACCTAAATACATTTATCACCCCCTTCCTGCTCTCAACCCCTTTTCTTTCTCTTCTCCTGCCCCTTCAATCTCACCTGAACCCCCGGCATGAACCCCTCCATCAAGGTATAACGCACAAATGCTCCAATAAAAGTGATTGGCTAACATTGATTTGACTTTTTAAAATATCTGAGCTAGAATTAAGGTCACACTTACCACCTGTATGTGTGATATGTTACAAAAATGTAGCCCAGAAAAAAAATCGCGTCCGAAAATCATTATTTAGTGAATCAAAAGGTGAAATATAAATTGACCGGAAAGACCATCTTGATTTCATCCCATACACTTATGTGTTCTATTTAATTGCTTTTAAGACGCCTAATTACAAAATTGGATTTTGCCTTGTATTTTTAGCTTTTCATTCTCAATAGTGCTTGTTTTCAGTGTT